>NC_053023.1:635290371-635487101 GCF_003073215.2 Triticum urartu
AATTTCCTTCTCCAATTTTTTCATCGAGATTCCCTTCTAAGAAGTTCTAGTTTTCTTCTTCTTGCTATCCGGAGTGCAATTATTTCTTCCATATTATTGGAGGTGGTATTATGTCATTTTGATAATTTAAGTTCATGTTTTCATGATTCACATGTTGTCATGAGTGAGATATTTTAAATTCATCAATCTCTTCGTTGGAGTTATCTTGGGCTATATTTCACCTAAAACCGTCCCTGAGGATTGTTGCTATTTATGGTTCTTATATATGACCCAAGTTCTTCATTTATCCTCCCGGTGAAATACGTTATCGCCTCCTTGGTCATACCAATCCAATTCTTTTCCTGTGAGTGGCAGTTTGTCACCTCATAATTTGACATGTATTCCACAAGACCATATCAAGCTTATTATTTTCGTTGTGGGTTTTCACAACAACTCCGTACGACCCTTCTCCTAAGGATGCCTTCTCAAGCTCTTTTGTGGCGGAAGTTGGCATTTTCTTCTCCATTCTTCTATTTCAATTATCTATCTTCTATTCTTTTGTTTCGGAGGTGTTGTAATATTGCTCTTCTCAACCTATCATCTCGTTTGTCTAAGATCATGTTCTTTTCATGATTGCCCATTTAACCGGAGTGTCGTGTCCTCTTCTCAAGCTCTTTTCTTCCTATCAAGTCTTGTATCTGTTTTCAACCGGAGTGCTATAAGAAATTGTTCTTCCTTGTTCCTCTTTTCTAACGGGGTGTTTTCAACTTCATTCATCTCCGTTGTATTATTTCTTTCAATTTGTTCAATTTTTCAAGGTTCTTTGGTTTCACTCGTTTGTCAAAAGAAACAACTTAGTTTTTACCTCTTCTCTTTTTTCTCTTCCGTTTTCCCTCCGGTGCCATTCTAGATCTCGGGACGAGATCCTCTCGTAGTGGTGGAGTGTTGTAGCGCCCCGAGACCGATGTGCCACGTGTCTTCCTGTTATTCGCTATTGTGGCGTTGTCATTGCTTGCGTGTCATGCATTGCATCATGTCATCATGCCATCATCTCATAAATCTTTTGTAACTCAACTAAATAAATCGCTTGGATCTTTGGTCCATTTAAATCGAGGGAATTCACATGGTGATTCTCTTTATAACATATCCTCCTAATATTTAGGGAGCTATTATAAATATTCCATCAATTTGGATTTACCGCAAACACACTTGCAAAATATCCCAATGCCTTTGTCCCATGCATCATCTCCTTTTATTTTCCTTCTAGTTCTTTCTTCTGCAAGTGCCACTTTCCCCTTCTCAATTAATGTTCATTCTTTTCCTATAAATTCTCGACCATGCCTTCAACCTCTCTATCAAATTTCATCATATTTGGAATTGTTTTGGTTAGGGTTTAAAATGGTTCAAGTTTGAATTGAATTCAAACTTGAATTATTTTTACTTCCTTTAAAAATCTCCAAACCAATTTTGTTAAATAGAGCACATTTTCAGGATCATGAGTACATTTTTATATTTCTCTAGCTCCTCTCCTTTTTCCCCTGCTCTTTCTTTTTGTATTTCTGTCTGAAGAAAGAGAAAAGAAAAGAAAGCAGCAGTGAGGAGTCCAGCAAAGCCCACTCGATCCAGCCCTTTTGACCATCCTTCCCCGCGGTTGGGCCGGCCTCCCAGGCCCACCAAAGCCCCTCTCCAAACCCTAGCAATACATCCGATCGATCCACTCCCTATCTCCCTCCCGCAGCGCCGCCTCCCTGCTGTCGTTTTTTTCCCTCTTCCCGATCCCATCTCCCTCGATCTCTCTTTCTCGCTCGCAACAGCAGCTCTCCTCGATCCTCCCCGCCGCCATGCGCCCTCGCTGCCGCGGGCCACCATCGCCGCTGCTTCCTGCGTTGAGGAGCCGCCGCGCCAAGTCCCTGTGTCCGCGGCTCCTACCCCGAGCGCCGCCCCATGGAGCCACGGCCCCCTGATCCGGTGAGCCCTAGCTCTGCCACCACAGGAGGTCGACCCGACGCCCAATCCCCTCGTCGGCCTCCTCTGCTTTGCCGTCCTCGACCATCGGTGCTTCCGCGAGCCGCCCCATGGCCCCTGCGTTCCTCGCCCCGCTGCCGCACCATCTTCTTCACCTCCTGCCGCGAGCTCTGCCTCCTCGCCATGGCCCCTCGCAAGCTCCCTCCTTCAAGCCTCGCTGCCTCCTGCTCTACTACCTCGTCCCGCCAGCAGCCGGGTTGGACGCCCATCTGCCGGATCCGTCCGTCCCGTGGCCGCCCTCTTCATCTCCGGCGTATCTCGCCTCGCTGCAAGTCCCTGCCGCCGGCCTCTATTTTCCCTGCTCGTCGCCTGAGCATCAGCACCCGCTCGCTCGCCCGTGCGTGAGTGCTCGCGTGGGCCACTTCGACCGTCGACCTCCGCAAGTTCAGGACCAAGACCCGAGACCTGAGACCCATGGCCTCCGCTGTTAATTTTCGTGGACGTCAAGTACCTCTTCCGGTGATCTGAACATCTACAAGCCGTGTACCACTACAGCCGGTGTGTTTTTCGTCAAGTCCGACTACGACACAAACGGCTACACAATGACTCCAAAGAACATGGAAACGCCAAGTTCCTCTCCGAACGTGTACGGCTATCAACGAGTACCTCTACCATCGCCGTGTACCACTACTTCCACTACATCGTGAGAACGTATACTTCCCTCTACAAACTTGATCCGCTTAAAAATGCACGCTTCGGAGGTATAACCTCGAGACGACCTTCCGAGAACGAATGTGTGTAGTATGAGTTGCCCGTGTTTGCACCATGTCCGAGTTGTTCCTTGCGCGTTCCTCTTTTACCTTGCCACCGACATGTGGGAACCCCATAGTCGGGAGCACCCCACCATCCTTGCATGACACGCTCCCGTCACTTCCTTTTGCATCGGTATCCCCGTGGGCTACCGGAGAACCGATATGTTGTCGTGGCATCATTTTCAGATTCGTCGTCGTGGCACCCTTTTCCTTTCCACCACGATGTCAAATGCTTCATAATAATTCTCTTGTCAAGTTTTAATAAAAATGGCATAAAACTTGCTCATGTCATTCGCATCATGATAATAACATTTAAATGTTAAAAAAATTGTTGTTGCACCAAATTGCTATATGCATATGGGGATTTTCCGGAAATGTTGTTTGTTATTTCCGGCCTCATTTAAACTTGCCTAAATAGTTAGTTTACTTATGCTTCACCTCTTGCCATGTTTAATAACATTTAATATTGTTGGGTACATAATCAAGAGTGAACTAAATAACTTGAATGTGGTGTTTCGTCAATATGCAACTCGTTGCATATCGAGCTCCACTTAATTTGTAGCATTGTTTGTTGCACTTTGCCATGCCATGAATCTTTAAACCGGACATGCATCATAATTGTTTGCGCATCGTGCCATGCTTATGTGATGGTTGTTTACTATGTTGTGTGCTTCTTTTCCGGTGTTTGCTTCTTCGGGTTGGTTCCGATAACGTCGCGTTGTGAGGACCCGTTCGTCTACGTTCCGTTTGTCTTCTTCATGGACTCGTTCTTCTTCCTTGCGGGATTTCAGGCAAGATGATCATACCCTCAAAATCACTACTATCTTTGCTATGCTAGATGCTCGCTCTTTTGCTATGCCCATGCTACGATACCTACCACTTGCTTGTCATGCCTCCCAGTTTGTTGAAACAAGCCTCTAACCCACCTTGTCCTAGCAAACCGTTGATTGGCTACGTTACCGCTTTGCTCAGCCCCTCTTATAGCGTTGTTAGTTGCAGGTGAAGTTGTAGTTTGTTCCTTGTTGGAACATGGAGATACCGTTCCTTGTTGCAACATGTTTACTTGTTGGGATATCACTATATATCTTATTTATTTAATGCATCTATATACTTGGTAAAGGGTGGAAGGCTCGGCCTTATGCCTGGTGTTTTGTTCCACTCTTGCCGCCCTAGTTTCCGTCATATCGGTGTTATGTTCCCGGATTTTGCGTTCCTTACGCGGTTGGGCTATTATGGGAACCCCTTGATAGTTCGCCTTAAGTAAAGCTTTTCCAGCAATGCCCAACATTGGTTTTACCATTTGCCACCTAGCCTTTTCTTTTCCCTTGGGGGTCGCGCGCCCAAGGGTCATCATTATTTACCCCCCCGGGCCAGTGCTCCTCTGAGTGTTGGTCCAACTGAGCGATGTCCGAGGCTACCAGGGGCAACTCTGGGCTGGCTTACCCGACGTCTTGCTCATCCGGTGTGCCCTGAGAACAAGATATGTGCAGCTCCTATCGGGATTTGTCGGCACATCTGGGTGGTGTTGCTGGTTTAGTTTTACCCTGTCGAAATGTCTTGTTGTACCGGGATACCGAGTCTGATCGGAATGTCTCGGGAGGAGGTCTATTCCTTCGTTGACCGTGAGAGCTTGTCATGGGCTAAGTTGGGACACCCCTGCAGGGATTTGAACTTTTGAAAGCCGTGCCCGCGGTTATGGGCAGATGGGGATTTGTTAATGTCCGGTTGTAGAAAACCTGAAGTTGACCTTAATTAAAATGAATCAACCGCGTGTGTAACCGTGATGGTCTCTTTCCGGCGGGGTCCGGGAAGTGAACACGGTTGTTGGAGTTATGCTTGACGTAGGTTGCTATAGGATCACTTCTTGATCATAGATTTCTCGACCGTGCTTTTCCTTCTATTCTCGCTCTCATTTGTGTATGTTAGTCACCATATATGCTAGTCGCTTGCTGCAGCATCACCTCATACCTTTACCTTACCCATAAGCTTAAATAGTCTTGATCGTGAGAGTACGAGATTGCTGAGTCCCTGTGGCTCACAGATACTTCCAAAACCAGCTTGCAGGTGCCGATGAGTCCGTGCAGATGACACAACCAAGCTCAGGAGGAGCTCGATGAAGATCTTGTCCTTTGTGTTGTTTCGTTCTAGTTGATGAGAAGTGGAGCCCAGTTGGGGTCGATCGGGGACCTTTGTCGCATTTGGGGTTCTTCTTTTATTTTGGTTCCGTAGTCGGACCTTGATTGTATCTGGTTGATGTAATGCTTTATTCTTGTATTTGTGTGAAGTGGCGATTGTAAGCCAACTATGTATCTCTTTTCCCTTAATGTATTACATGGGTTGTTTGCGAAGATTACCTCACTTGCGACATTGCTTTCAATGCGGTTATGCCTCTAAGTCGTGCTTCGACACGTGGGAGATATAACCGCATCGAGGGTGTTACAGATAAGGACGACATAATCTTGGACAAACGACGACCCAAATCCACCTCCTTCAAACCAGCAGAAGAAATAGTCAAATTCCAAGTCCATCCAACGAACCCCAAGAAGACAGCATCTATCGGGGCACAACTAGACCCAACGGTCGACACCGCGCTACGAGAATTTCGGCGTGAAAATTGGGATATATTTGCCTCGCACCCTTCTGATATGCCAGGAATCCCACGTAGATTGCCGAACACAGCCTCAACATATTGACGGGATATAAACCAGTCAAACAAACAATATGGTGTTTTTCCGAACCCAAACGTCAAGCGGTGGGGGAGGAGCTAGCCAAGCTAACCGAGGCCGGATTCATTAGAGAAATAAAACACCCGGACTGGTTAACAAACTTGGTGATGGTGCCAAAGAAGGATAAATCCTGGCGCCTATGCGTCGATTTCGAAGACCTCAATAAGGCCTGCCCTAAGGATCCCTTCCCCCTCCCCCGCATCGACCAGATTATCAATGTCACCGCATGACACGATTCTCTATGCTTCCTCGACGCATATTCCGGATACCATAAAATCAAAATGAAGGAGTCTGATCAATCCGCAACGGCATTCATTACCCCATACGGGCCATTCTGCTTCAACACCATGCCCTTCGGGCACAAAAACACCGGGGCCACCTACCAATGCATGATTCAAACATGCCTGGAGAAACAGATCGGCAAGACAGTTGAAGCATACATGGATGACGTCGTCATTAAAACTAGGCACATCGACTCACTAATAGACGATTTACGTCTCACATTCGACAACCTCCATACATATGACATCAAGCTCAATCCGGAAAAGTGTGTTTTCGGCGTTCCTGCTGGAAAGCTGCTGGGCTTCATCATTTCCAATAGAGGAATTGAAGCAAATCCAGCCAAAATCCGAGACTTGTCACAATTGTCCACACCAACGGACCTTAAACAGGTCCAAAAACTCGCTGGGTGTGTGGCAGCTTTAAGCCGCTTTATCTCCAGATTGGGGGAAAAGGCATTGCCATTGTATCGCCTCCTTCGGCACACCGATCAATTCGAGTGGACGAATGCGGCAACAGCTGGCCTGGAAGAAATAAAAACCCTTCTCGCGAGCAACCCAATCCTGTCCGCACCGAACGTCGGTGAACCCATGTTATTATACATATCGGCGACACACCAGGTGGTGAGCGTCGTGCTTGTTGTGGAACGAGACCAGGACAGACACAAATTCCCACTTCAGAAGCCGGTATATTACGTATCCACCGTCCTCACACCATGCAAATCCCGGTACCCTCATTATCAAAAGATAGCATACGCGGTCTTCATGGCATCTCGGAAGCTACGACACTACTTCCAAGAATGTTCTATCACGGTGGATTCCGAAGTACCACACAATGATATAATAAACAAACGCGATGCTATGGGCCGGATAGCCAAATGGGCTATTGAGCTCCTTCCATTCGACATAACATACAAACCGCGCCGAGCCATCAAATCCCAAGTACTAGCGGACTTCGTCGCCAAATGGACAGAGGGCGAACTCCCCAAAGAGTATGGCACATATTCCAATTGGGTTATGTATTTTGATGGTTCCAAAATGCTAGCAGGATTAGGAGCGGATGTCGTTTTAACGTCCCCCGCCGGAGACGTAGTCCAGTATGTACTCCAAATATTATACATAGAATCCAACAACGCAGCCGAATACGAGGCCTTATTACATGGTCTCCGGATGGCTGTCTGTATGGGCATACAATGCATGGAAGTGTGCGGCGTCTCAAACCTCATAATATCTCAAACAAATGGAGATTTGATGCCAAAGATCCAAAGATGGCGGCTTACCGCAACGCTGTCCTAAAAATGTCGGCTCGATTTGAGGGGCTTGAGTTTCATCATGTGGCTCGAGAAAGTAATCAAGCGGCGGACGTCCTTGCTTGCATTGGCGCCACGTGCGACCCCGTCCCACCTAATATCTTCCTGGAAAGGCTCTTTAAGTCGTCTGTGGTGTGGCAAGGGGAGAGCGGTAACACCAGTCCAGATCTGAACACAACCCCAGCCTCTGAACACAACGTTATCATCGGGGAATCAGCCACTGAAATAACACCGTCGGCCCATCTAATCATGGCAGTCTTTGCCCCATGGACCGAACCCTTCTTGGCCTACCTTAATAGGAAAGAACTCTCGGAGGACCAGAATGAGGCTCGCCGCATTGTTCGGCGCTCGAAGGCCTACAAGGTTCATGAAGGAGAGCTCTACAAGAAAAGCGTTACCGGAGTTCTTCAAAGATGTATCTTCGAGGAAGAGGGGCGGCAACTCTTGGCTGAAATTCACGCCGGACTCGGCGGCCACCATGCTGCAGCTCAGGCCCTTGTTAGCAAGGCCTTCCTTATAGGTTTTTACTGGCCGACGGCCCGAGTAGATGCATAGGACCTTGTCCAACGTTGCATCGGATGCCAGCTATTCGCCAACCAAAGCCACATGCCCCCCACCGCTCTACAAACGATCCCCATCACTTGGCCTTTCGCGGTCTGGGGCCTCGATATGGTCGGACCCTGAAGGAAATATGCCCTAGAGGCAATGATAAAGTTATTATTTATTTCCTTATATCACGATAAATGTTTATTATTCATGCTAGAATTGTATTAACCGGAAACATAATACATGTGTGAATACATAGACAAACAGAGTGTCACTAGTATGCCTCTACTTGACTAGCTCATTGATCAAAGATGGTTATGTTTCCTAACCATAGACATGAGTTGTCATTTGATTAAAGGGATCACATCATTAGGAGAATGATGTGATTGACTTGACCTATTCCGTTAGCATAGCACTTGATCGTTTAGTTTTTTGCTATTGCTTTCTTCATAACTTATACATGTTCCTATGACTATGAGATTATGCAACTCCCGTTTACCGGAGGAACACTTTGTGTGCTACCAAACGTCACAACGTAACTGGGTGATTATAAATATGCACTGCAGGTGTCTCCGAAGGTACTTGTTGGGTTGGCGTATTTCAAGATTAGGATTTGTCACTCCGACTGTCGGAGAGGTATCTCTGGGCCCTCTCGGTAATGCACATCACTTAAGCCTTGCAAGCATTGCAACTAATGAGTTAGTTGCGGGATGATGTATTACAGAACGAGTAAAGAGACTTGCCGGTAATGAGATTGAACTAGGTATTGAGATACCGACGATCAAATCTTGGGCAAGTAACGTACCGATGACAAAGGGAACAACGTATGTTGTTATGCGGTCTGACCGACAAAGATCTTCGTAGAATATGTGGGAGCCAATATGAGCATCCAGGTTCCGCTATTGGTTATTGACCGGAGACGTGTCTCGGTCATGTCTACATTGTTCTCGAACCCATAGGGTCCGCACGCTTAAGGTTTCGATGACAGTTATATTATGAGTTTATGAGTTTTTGATGTACCGAAGGAGTTCGGAGTCCCGTATGAGATCGGGGACATGACGAGGAGTCTCGAAATGGTCGATACGTAAAGATCGATATATTGGACGACTATATTCGGACATCGGAAAGGTTCCGAGTGATTCGGGTATTTTTCGGAGTACCGAAGAGTTACGGGAATTCGTCGGGGAGTATATGGGCCTTATTGGTCCATACGGGAATAGAGGAGAGAGGCCAAAAGGAAGGAGGCGCGCGCGACCCCTCTGGTCCAAATTGGACAAGGGTGCATACCACTTTTCCTTGTTCCTCTCCCCCTCTTTCCTTCTCTCCTACTCCAACAAAGGAAGGAGGAGTCCTACTCCCGGTGGGAGTAGGACCCCCCCCCTTGGCGCGCCCTCCTCCTAGGTCGGCCACCTCTCCCCTTGCTCCTTTATATACAGGGGCAGGGGGCACCTCTTGAACAAGTTGATCAAGTTGATCATCTGTCGGTGTCAAAACCGGCGGATCTCGGGTAGGGGGTCCCGAACTATGCGTCTAGGCCGGATGGTAACATGAGGCAAGGAACACGATGTTTTACCCATGTTCGGGCCCTCTTGATGGAGGTAAAACCCTACGTCCTGCTTGATTAATATTGATGATATGGATAATACAAGAGTAGATATACCACGAGATCAAGGAGGCTAAACCCTAAAAGCTAGCCTATGGTATGATTGTTGTATGATGAAGTTGTCCTATGGACTAAAACCCTCCAGTTTATATAGACACCGGAGAGGGTTAGGGTTACACAAAGTCGGTTACAATGGTAGGAGATCTTGAATATCCGCATCGCCAAGCTTGCCTTCCACGCCAAGGAAAGTCCCATCCGGACACGGGATGAAGTCTTCAATCTTGTATCTTCATAGTCTTGGAGTCCGGCTGAAGGTATAGTCCGGCTACCCGAACACCCCCTAATCCAGGACTCCCTCAGTAGCCCCTGAACCAGGCTTCAATGACGACGAGTCCGGCGTGTAGATTGTCTTCGGCATTGCAAGGCGGGTTCCTCCTCCAAATTCTTCATAAATGTTTGTAAACACCAAGAGTAGTGTCCGGCTCTGCAAAATAAGTTTCCACGTATTGCCACAGAGAGAATAATATTAACACAAATCTAATCTGTTGACGTATTCCGCAGCGTGACATCACACTACGGCCAAGCCTTTATTCGAATCGTTTTCACTTTTCCACCTCAGCGTGTTTTGCGAGGCGGTTTCCTTGGCACGTCTTGTCAAGGAAGAGATCATGTCCTCCATTTACGGGATTCTCATCAATACGGACGTGGGTAACCCAACCGCGCCATTTATCACGGTGCTTGGGAGGCAAGCGAGTTTTACTAGGCTGGTGGGGAGGCATAGTCGCATCCGCTCATATAAGGGGATAAGGATCCACCTTTTTACCTACGCCTTCTTCCTCCTTTGCCTATCCATCTTATGCGCACCCGAGCTCCAGCGCCCAAGCCCGCACTTCCTACCTCAACCTTCTCCAATGATGTCCGGAGCGGGAGGCAAGTGGATGGTCTCCTCCGTCACGGAGGGCCATGTCAAAAGGCTAAGGAAGGCCGGATACCTGTCCAAAGACATCGTGCACCGGCTTCCCGAGTGTAACATCCCAAATTTTCAATTTGGAATGTTATACACTAGATCATATGCATATCATATTTTCTTGCATTTTGGTTGATCCTAGAAATTTCACGCAACTCAAGGACCCTCGGAGAGAGTTGGAGATTTCGTTATTTTCATATTTGAGAGTTCTCTCGAATTTTGAAAATAGGATCATTTGATTTATTTATTTTATCTTCAATAAATTTTCCGGTGTCAAAATATATGAGAGAGGGAATAATATGACTTTCCCAAATTTAGGAAAAATGAAGATATAATAAATAGATCAATTTTGCTTTCCGGTGTTTATTTGCATTTTATTTGGATAGGGAAAAATGCGCGTTTTCGAAAATTGCATTTTAGGTCCGGAGAAAAGTTCATTTTGTTTGGCTCATTTTTAGGAGTCGGGGAAAATTTACTTTAGATTTTTTGGAGTTCGTTTAGATCCCTTTTTGTTTTTTTTCCTGCGCGAGGAAACTATTTAAAAAAAATAAAAAAAATTTGAGCAGCAGCTTGGGCCAAAGGCCCAAGCCAAGCCACCTACCGCCGCGCTCCCAGGCGCCAGGCGCCGAGCCAGGAGCCGGTCGGCCGCCGCCGCCTCTTGCTAGGACCGAATCCTTTTAGGATTCTAGGGCGCCCCCTTGTCCCCTTTCCTTATTCCGTTTATTTTCTAGATCTTTCCTACTCCTATTCTAATTCCTTGTCCTCTACCCCAAGTAAACCCCTCCCCTCCCCAATATAAATACCCAAGCACCCCCCCCCCTCTAAACACATCAAATCAAAGCTCTCCTCCACACCGCGCCTTGCACCGCCGTCGCGCCGCCTCACCCGCGCCGCCACCCCACACCCCGCGCCGCCGCCTCACCCGCGCCGCCGCCCCACACCCGCGCCGCCGCCACACCTTACCGCCGCCGCCCCACACCCGCGCCGCCACCCCACACCCCGCGCCGCCGCCTCACCCGCGCCGCCGCCCCACACCCGCGCCGCCGCCGCACCTTACCGCCGCCGCCCCACACCCGCGCCGCCGCCGCACCTTGCCCACGCCGCCGCCCTACGCCGACGCCGCCGGAGCCCCGTTCACCGGAGACCTCGCCAAGGTTGCCCCGCGCTACATCTATTCTTTTTCTCGGATCGTTTTCTTCTAATCGTTCCGATTCTTTTCTTCTCTAAACCGTTCCGGTTTTCTAGATCATTTTTTCGATCGGTTTTTCTTCTCCGAAACCCTAGATCGGATTCGTTTTCTTCTCCGATTTAGTTGCCTTTGGACCGTTCGCCGGACCGTTCGTCCTAACGAACGTGATCATCGGATTCTTCTAGGTTAACGACGTCCGTTCGTTTAACCGTTCTTCTTTTTCTTTTCGTCGGATTTATTCCGCGATCGCGATCTCAGATCCGATCTTCTTCCTAGTCTATCTTTTCGCTCGTTTATCGGAATCAGGTGATTCAAGCGCCTGGAGTTTCATCTCGAAACCGCTGTTCCGTCTAATCAACTTGAACAAGCTTTTGTTACAGTAAAATTTTGACCTAGTTTCAACTTGCTAGAACCGAGTTGTTTTCTTCCGCCGTTTGTTTTTCGTTTTTTTCTTGCAACCAGAGTTCTTAAGTTGAACTACCTGGTTCGATCTCTTGTTCGAGTTTTACCTGTGCATTAGATGAGTACTTATTGTATGCTTGTTGTTTGTCTGCGATAGATTACCCGGATTGCGCCGCTTGTTACTTCGAAACCCTAGGACTCGCGGAACATCAGCAAGGCAAGTAACACTTTGATCATACCTTTTCTACAACCCATGTTTTATTGCATTAGATCCATCCTCTCACACTGCATGATTAGGATCTAATTAAATTGTGGGATGGGAAGTAGATGAGGTAGTACCTATTACCTGTATTATTATGAAACCTTTGGGAGTTACTTCTACGTTTGCTTATTATGCCATGCTATGCTAGTAGACGTGGATTGGGTGAGTGATATCCATGACAGATGTGAGGTTGATAATTTTAATGGTTTATCTAAGGTGGCAACTTAAACACACATCTGGGTGGATTGAGGCACCTGATGTCTATCAGGACTTGCCTGTTTTTTTTGGACCGCCACCCAGGCTCAAAGGGATCATAAGACAATTCATGCTAGAAACTTCCGTGTGCAGCCACATGCTACTATGGGCTCTAGCATAGTTGACTAAGTTGTGCGAACTCTTACGGGGTGGACTAGCAGATGTAGGGGATGTAGGTGTACCGGTCTACCCCACATGTAAGGTGCTAGTGCTTCTGAAAGACTATGTCTCGGTCATCCGTTTCTCAAACACCATGTAGTTCGAGAAAACAAACGGAGGCGATCGAGTCATGTGGGGAAAAGTGCGCAAACCTCTGCAGAGTAACAAACTAATCATGATTAGCCGTGTCCCCGGTTATGGACAACTTGAGTATCTAGTACTTGAATATCATTGTGAATCTCAACATGTTACTTCTAATTAATGTTATTGGGTTTTAATTACTTTTAATTGGGATTGAGAATGCTGTCAACCATTCTCAATGTTTCACAACCACCATGATAGTAAATAAAATTTATTCCTTTGCAGTAGGGAAAAACTGGCTTTACGCAAAACTGTAACCATAGAGCTTTCCACCAGCCATATATGCATGTAGTATAGCTGTTTCGTTCCATTACTCTCTATGTGTTACTTTGCCAGCATATTCCATGAGGGGCAGCTTTTCCCCACCCCAAGGCCCCATGAGAGGGTAGTATTTCTTCCCCACTTCCTCCGCGGACTGGGTTTTCCTCTCCACCCATTTGTCCGCGGGCTCATGTTCTACTATGGCCTAGATTTCCACGATCTGGCCCCGAACTTCATCCTCAATATCTCAGCATTTATCGTCGTGTGCGAGGCTTTCCTCTACATCCGCCCCCATTTTGGCCTCTGGCTCAAGACCTTCAACGTCAAGCCAAAGGTAGTGCGCGGCAACCAGGCGGAGTGCGGAGGTGCCATGGGGGCAAAATAGCCAACGTCCTATGGCTCGAGGGCTCCTTTGTGGAGACCTTGAAGGGGTGGCAGTCAGGGTGGTTTTACATCACCGAGCCACGCGATCCGAAGTGGATCGCACCCCTTGAATTCCGATCCGGACCCCCTACGCGGCTCACGTCCTGGAAGGAGACGGGCTTGTCATGGGGCGACGAAGAAGAGGTGACCGGACTGCAAAAATGCATCCAGTCCCTGGTGAACAAGCAGCTCAAGCTTGTCAACGTAGTCCAGGTCATGCTCGTCCGCCGGATCCTTCCATGTCAAGAATGGGACTTCAATTTGTGGGAGTTCAACCCGACGCAGCACCGAACTCTGAGCAGGCTCTTCGACATGACGTACGAAGATGTCTGGAAGGGGCTAACCAAAGGCGCCGAGGCTCCCACATCCGCCTCTGAAGACCGCGGATTCAGCTCGCAGCATCCTGCTGGCGAAGTAAAATATTTTCATATTTTACAGGATGTTAAGTTTTCTTCATAGTTTGACTCTATTCAGGATCTAAACTCCCTCACCTTTGACAGGATTGGCAGGCGATGTCCGGACTGATTAACTGTCCGGCTCCCTTGCCCGAAGACCCAGCCCCTGCTCTCCTAGTGAAGCTGCTGGTTCCGGCACCTTATGTGGTGCCGGAGAAGAAGGCCAAGAAGAAGAAGGCCACGGGGACTCGAAAGAGTTTCCGGCATATGGTGGTGTCGGACTCGTCGTCCGATGAGTCTGAAACGCACTCCTCCCGTGAAGACGAGGAGGAGGAAGAAGAGACCTCTCCCCCTCCAGCGGGGGGAGGAAAGAAGAGGAAGGCCGCCCTAGTAGGTGGGGCCGAAGGGTCTAAGAAGAGGAAAACCCCTCCGCCGGACTACGCCCCCGACGCCGACGAGGACGAAGAGGAGTGGCCGGACAGGGCCAAGCATCCGGTGAAATCGTAAGTGTTCGGATACCAGAGTAACTCATGATATTCCTTTTGTTGCGCAGCTTTCCCTAATGTCGAATATAATCATGCAGCCCGCCCAAGGATGGGCTCGACGAGTCGTCGAGCGGCTCCCTGGATTCATCGGACGTGAATTCAGTTCCGCCCGCTGCCTCCCCCTGTGCTGCGGATGACGCCGAAGTGGTGTCGCGACAAGCTCCGGGGCAAGAGGAGGTGGTCCAGGAGGAGCCACGAGGCGACCTCCCGGACTCCAGGAGTAAAGGGGACAAGACCCCCTAGGGCTCCAAGTCCGGCTTTAAGCCGGACACTGCGCCGGAATCATCAATGGTTCCGGACCGCGGCAAGCGAACTCCTGCCAAGAGGAGCAAGCCTATTGAGCCGGCGTCCTCCGTCCAACCGGAGGTGCCGGACAATCTGCTGGAGGTGCTTAAGGGCGCCTCCATCGACGAGGAGCACCGTACTATCATGAGTACGGTGGTCCAGAAGGTTCAGTCCACCAAAAGCGGACTTACTGAAGCTTGTGCTAGCCTTCTAACAGGCTTCGAGGTAAGTAGAAATATGTAAAAATATTACCGCATAGACAGTAGCCCCTGATGCTCTGTTTGGCGTTCGGAAAGAAAAGCCGAATAGAGGATCTATTAAATATCGCAGGAGTCTAACTAAAAAGGAGTCAATATACGTATGTAGGCTTCGCTGCTGGCCATCGCCGCACTGACTGCGGAGGTGGATGCCCTGAAGCAGCGCCTCGAGCGGACCAAGCAAGAGCTCGGCCTTGCCAAACGGCAGCTCGAGGAGAAAGAAGGTAAGAGATACCTTATAGAAAAAATGCCTATAAGAAGACGCAATTGCAAAAAATGACAGGAGTATATTGCCTATTGTAGGGGCCACAACTAAGGTGGCGACCCTCAAGCAGGCGCGTTCCAAGGCCAAGAAGAGAGCGGCCACGGAGCGCACCGAGCGGGAGAAATTTGAGGCGCAGGTCGACGAGGTGCAGCAAGAGCTTCAGGCTCTCATGAAAAAACATGAGAGTTTGGAGCTCGACTCGAAGACGCGAGCGTCCGAGCTTGCTGCGGCCCTTAAAACTGCCAAATCTGCCAAGGCCGAAGCCCAGAAGGCCCTCCAGGAATTGGATGCGGTGAAAAAGATAGCGGTGGGTAAGGCATTCTCTATGCAAAGCAGACATATAATAGTAAACTACTTGTTACTTACCCGAATCCGGAGCTCTCCAGGGGCATTCGCAGATCTTCTCCGTAGCGTATCCGATGCCGCCGCATTCTACCGAGCCAAGGAAGGCAGCTCGACGAGAAGGTGTTCTGGTCTCAGTATGCTGAGGCCGGACACCCTGTGACCTTGAGCGACCAGCTGAAGCAGCTGGTCGAGCTCCACAAGGCGGCCGAACAGGCCCTGAAGGGCTTCATAGTTCGGTTGTGGCCTGGAGAGGCCCTGTCTGGGAGCTACTTCGGACTGGTGCGGCGGCTGGTGAAGGCTTGTCCAAGGCTCGAGGTCATCAAGCGCTCTGTCTGCATCGAAGGTGCCCGTAGGGCCCTTGCCCGTGCAAAGGTGCACTGGGGTAAGCTGGACGGTGAGAAGCTTGTGAGGGACGGGCCACCGCCGAGGAAGGAGCATCGCAAGCCCGAGAACTATTACAAGGATGTTCTGGCCAGTGCCCACCTTATGGCGGATGAATGCACCAAGGATGTAATTTTTGAATGAACTCGCTCGTGTTATCCTGTGCGCTGAAAACTTGTTCATATGCGCTAAGCAATGCTTGAATTTAAAATATTACTTTCTGTGCGGCTGTTTATCAAAAAATTGAGAGATGGCCAGTCGTCGGCTTTTGCCCCCATGCCACTAGTGCTGGGGTGTTCGAGATAAACCTGAGCGCTCTTTTTCCCATGATTGGGTCCGTCAAGGGAGGCGCTCAGCACAACGAACAAGGCAATCGGACTATAATGCTTGAACACTCTCACTTAGCCATAGAACTCTATAATTTTAAATTTCGGCGAAGCCCCTAGTATTCGGAAGACCGAGTTCGGGGCGCTATCCACGCCTTGGCTGGACAAAGCCAGTTCCTTGCTCGAAACGGCGTAAGTCTTTAAGGACTCGAAAAACCTCTCGAACAGCGACCGGTCTCTCGCCTCATCATGACAGTCAGTTTTAGCTTTCTCTACTGAGGTGCTCAGCCCAGCTCAACTGCGGCACAATCGCAGTAGTTCTCCTAGTGCTACCTTAGTCGACATAGCGGAACGTAAGGCACCAAAACATAGGAGCCGGGCAAACCCAACTATTGACCCAAATCATGATTCGGAGCCGATGCATATAGTGCTATAAGTTCGGGGTGCCGCACTTGTGAAAGTGTACGGACTTCTCACGCCATATTGACGGGTACTGAAGCCCCTGGCGTATTTTTGCCGTACCATAGTGTACGGATGCAACATGTTATTGATAAACATATATATAAAAAGAGGATAATGCAAAAAATAGACAAAAAGCTATGCATTGTTAGAAAGGCTGCTATGAAAGCGGAACGACACAAATAGTGCGATAAGCAAAAGAAATTGGACTATTTAACATGTCCTGGCCAGGGGCAGGCCACGGAATTGTATTAAAAAACAGGTATACTGCTCGCAATAGAGACCACCTGGGAGTTCCATAAAGCGGCGTGGCTTGTCTGCTTTCCTGGATCTTGCATCGTTTGTGCGGCAGTTGAATTGCCGAACGGGTCATCCAAAGTATGGAGTCCTGAGAGTAAGAGAAAAAAAGAAAAAAAGGAATCCGGCAGCCCCTAGTGCTGTTTAAGCCGTGTTTCGGGTGTGCCGTGATAGTGCCCCTTCCCCTGTTCCCATGGTATTTCAAGAGCGTAGTTATGTACGCGAAGCACTGGTTTCGCTATATCGCAATGGCTAGGGTTGGGGCCGCATTGCTACGCTAGCTCAGAACATGCCAGGCGGTCTTGTTGTAGGGTACTCTGGGCGCGCTTGATAGTGTCTGGCTTTTTGAAGGCCGAACTGGAGAACTGCCTAGAGAGGCTGCCTTGTACTTCTGCTGCGAGCGCCGCCGTGTGCTCCTCCGTTCGGAGGGAGCGTCCAGTGTTCCCATTGACCATGATTACTCCTCTAGGGCCTGGCATCTTGAGCTTGAGGTATGCATAGTGCGGTACCGTGTCGAATTTTGCGAATGCGGCTCGCCCGAGCAGTGCGTGATAGCCACTGCGGAATGGGACTATGTCGAAGATTAACTCCTCGCTTCGGAAGTTATCCGGAGTTCCGAAGACCACTTCCAGTGTGACTGAGCCTGTACAGTTGGCTTCTACACCTGGTATGACGCCTTTAAAGGTCGTTTTGGTGGGCTTGATCCTCGAGGGATCTATGCCCATTTTTCGCGCTGTATCCTGGTAAAGCAGGTTCAGGCTGCTGCCACCGTCCATGAGGACTCTTGTGAGATGAAATCCGTCAATGACTGGGTCTAGAACCAATGCGGCGAAGCCGCCGTGGCGGATGCTAGTGGGGTGGTCCCTTTGATCAAAGGTGATCGGGCAGGAGGACCATGGGTTGAACTTTGGGGCGATTGGCTCTATCGCATATACGTCCCGTAACGCATGCTTCCGCTCCCTCTTGGGGATGTGGGTTGCGTATATCATGTTCACCGTCCGCACTTGCGGGGGAAATCCCTTCTGTCCACTGTTGTTCGGCGGCCTGGGCTCCTCCTCGTCGTCGCTATGCAGCCCCTTGTCTTTGTTTTCAGCTCTTAACTTGCCTGCCTGCTTAAACACCCAATAGTCCCTGTTGGTGTGATTGGCTGGCTTTTCGGGGGTGCCATGTATCTGGCACAAGCGGTCGAGTATTCGGTCCATACTGGACAGGCCCTGAGTATTTCTTTTGAATGGCTTTTTCCGTTGACCGGATTTGTAGCCTCGGAATCCGGCATTAACTGTCGTATCCTCGTTGCTGTCGCTGTTAACGCGGCGTTTTGTTTGTTCTGATGCGACCTGTCGCTTTTGTCCTTGGTATTCGAATTACCAGGGTTCTTGGTTAAATTGTTGTTGCGAGCTAGCCAGCTATCTTCTCCCGCGCAAAAGCGGGTCATGAGTGTTGTGAGGGCTGCCATAGATTTCGGCTTTTCCTGTCCCAGGTGCCGGGCAAGCCACTCGTCACGGATATTATGCTTGAAGGCCGCTAAGGCCTCTGCGTCCGGACAGTCGACTATCTGGTTTTTCTTTGTTAGGAACCGTGTCCAGAATTGCCTGGCCGATTCCTATGGTTGCTGAATTATGTGGCTTAGGTCATCGGCGTCCGGTGGTCGCACATAAGTGCCCTGGAAGTTGTCAAGGAATGCGGCTTCCAGGTCCTCCCAAGAACCGATTGAGTCTGCTGGCAAGCTGTTAAGCCAATGCCGGGCCGGTCCCTTAAGTTTGAGTGGGAGGTATTTGATGGCGTGTAGATCATCACCACGGGCCATGTGGATATGAAGGAGATAATCCTCGATCCATACCGCAGGATCTGTTGTGCCATCGTACGATTCGATGTTTACGGGTTTGAAGCCCTCATGGATTTTATGATCCATTACTTCATCTGTGAAGCATAGTGGGTGTGCGGCGCCTCTGTATTGGGCTATATCACGACGTAGCTCGAAGGAGCTTTGTCTGTTGAGTTCGGCCTGACCGGATTTATTGCATCCGGAGTGACGATCACCATCACGTGCCGTGGGGCGCCTGCGTGATCCGTAGATCGATCTTGTTTGCCTTGCCTTGTCCTCCAGTATGTCGCGCAGGTCGGGCGCATTTTCCCGTGCCTTAGTATGCTTGACGTGGCGTCGGGGCATGGCTTGAGCGGAGGTCCAAGAGGCCTCTCTGTCATGGCCACGAGGTGGCCGGTCGGCCATGTCATGTGCTGGTGATGTAGGTGCTTCCTCCTCTAGTCGGGGTAGCAGCCTGCGCATTGGGTAACTCTTGGGGGGCGTTCGAGTTCATACTCTTCGGCCGCAAGGACTTCAGTCCATCTGTCAGCTAGCAAATCCTGATCAGCTCTAAGTTGTTGCTGCTTTTTCTTGAGGCTGCTTGCCGTGGCCATAAGCCTGCGTTTAAAATGCTCTTGTTCGGCGAGATCCTCTGGCACGACGAACTCGTCGTCGTCGAGGCTTGCCTCGTCTTCGAAGGGAGGCATATAATTATCGTCCTCAGCCTCTTGGTCCGCCGCCCTCTCGTGAGGGCTGGCTTCTCTGTCCTCCTGTGCTGAATCTTGCTGGAGGGGGTGTTCTTCGGCGCTATCCGGAGTAGTATTATCTCCCATTCCGGAATCACCATTTTTGCTTTGGTGGGATTTAGAGCGGCGCCGCTGACGCCGGCGCTTGGGCTGTTTCTTAGAGGTATCGTCCCTCGCTGTTCCATCGCCATCTCCATCCTTCGGAGTGTCCACCATATATATGTCATATGACGAGGTGACCTTCCAGCGCCCTACAGGTGCTGGTTCTTGTTCGTCTCCTGCATCGTCGTCCATGCCGTCGATGTCTTCGGAGTCGAAGTCAAGCGTGTCGGTTAAGTCGTCGATAGTGGCTACCAAGTGGGTGGTGGGTGGGTTTTGAATTTCTTCATCGTCCATATCCCAACCTTGCTAACCGTAGTCCGGCCAGGGCTCTCCTGATAAAGAAAGAGACTTTAGAGAATTCAGGATGTCGCCGAAGGGCGAGTGCTGAAAGATGTCCGCGGCGGTGAACTCCATTATCGGCGCCCAATCGGATTCGATCGGCAGGGGCGCGGGGGGCTCGGAGTTTGGAGAGGAATCCGGCTCCTCGGAGTCACGGGCCATGTGGAGTGCGGGGCTAGAGTTTGGCTCGATTGCCTCTGAGATCGCAGCCCCTGAGGCAGCGTCCAACCGCTGATCCTCGATCGGCGCAGTAGGCTCCAAATCAATGGTCGGAACCAATGCGTGTGCAGCCTCCAAGGAGCTGTTCGGCGACAGAGCTATATCATGCCCATCGAGACAGTGCGGTGCGCTTGGCTGTGGCTCGAATCCGTCGAAGATCAAGTCCCCGCGGATGTCAGCCGTGTAGTTTAGGCTTCCAAACCTGACCTGATGGCCAGGGGCGTAGCTTTCGATCTGCTCAAGGTGGCCAAGCGAATTGGCCCGCAGTGGGAAGCCGTCGAAGACGAAGATCTGTCCGGGGAGAAAAGTCTCACCCTGGACTGCATTGCTGTTGATGATCGAAGGAGCCATCAGGCTTGAAAGCGACGACACAGAGGAACTCTCAATGAAAGCACCAATGTCGGTGTCAAAACCGGCGGATCTCGGGTAGGGGGTCCCGAACTGTGCGTCTAGGCTGGATGGTAACAGGAGGCAAGGAACACGATGTTTTACCCAGGTTCGGGCCCTCTTGATGGAGGTAAAACCCTACGTCATGCTTGATTGATATTGATGATATGGATAGTACAAGAGTAGATCTACCACGAGATCAAGGAGGCTAAACCCTAAAAGCTAGCCTATGGTATGATTGTTGTATGATGAAGTTGTCCTACGGACTAAAACCCTCCGGTTTATATAGACACCGGAGAGGGTTAGGGTTACACAAAGTCGGTTACAATGGTAGGAGATCTTGAATATTCGCATCGCCAAGCTTGCCTTCCACGCCAAGGAAAGTCCCATCCGGACATGGGACGAAGTCTTCAATCTTGTATCTTCATAGTCCTGGAGTCCGGCTGAAGGTATAGTCCGGCTACCCGAACACCCCCTAATCCAGGACTCCCTCATCGTCTCTTAGCCGTGTGCGGTGCCCCCTCCACCATAGTCCAACTCGATAATACTGTAGCGGTGCTTAGGCAAAGCCCTGCGTCGGTAGAACATCAACATCGTCACCACGCCGTCGTGCTGACGAAACTCTCCCTCAACACTCGGCTAGATCGGAGTTCGAGGGACGTCATCGGGCTGAACGAGTGCTGAACTCGGAGGTGCCGTACGTTCGATACTTGATCGGTCGGATCGTGAAGACGTACGACTACATCAACCGCGTTGTGCTAACGCTTCCGCTTACGGTCTACGAGGGTACGTGGACAACACTCTCCCCTCTCGTTGCTATGCATCACCATGATCTTGCATGTGCGTAGGATTTTTTTTTTTTTTGAAATTACTACGTTCCCCAACAGTGGCATCCGAGCCAGGTTTTATGCGTTGATGTAATATGCACGAGTAGAACAGAAGTGAGTTGTGGGCGATATAAGTCATACTGCTTACCAGCATGTCACACTTTGGTTCGCCGGTATTGTTGGATGAAGCGGCCCGGACCGACATTACGCGTACGCTTACGCGAGACTGGTTTTACCACCGTGCTATGCACACAGGTGGCTGGCGGGTGTCAGTTTCTCCAACTTTAGTTTAATCGAGTGTGGCTATGCCCGGTCCTTGCGAAGGTTAAAACATCACCAACTTGACAAACTATCGTTGTGGTTTTGATGCGTAGGTAAGAACGGTTCTTGCTAAGCCGTAGCAGCCATGTAAAACTTGTAACAACAAAGTAGAGGACGTCTAACTTGTTTTTGCAGGGCATGTTGTGATGTGATATGGTCAAGACGTGATATAAGTTGTTGTATGAGATGATCATGTTTTGTTGAAGTTATCGGCACCTGGCAAAAGCCTTATGGTTGTCTCTCTATTGCATAAGATGCAAGCGCCAAATACTTGCTTTACTTTATCGCTATGCGATAGCAATAGTTGCAAGAGCAATAGTTGGCGAGACGACCATGTGACGACACATTGATATAGATCAAGATGATGGAGATCATGGTGTCATGCCGGTGATGAAGGAAATCATGATGATGCTTTGGAGATGGAGATCAAAGGCACAAGATGATGATGGCCATATCATGTCACATATTTTGATTGCATGTGATGTTTATCTTTTATGCATCTTATTTTTCTTAGTTCGATGGTAGCTTTATAAGATGATCTCTCACTAAATTTCAAGATAAAAGTGTTTTCCCTGAGTATGCACCATTGCCAAAGTTCGTCGTGCCCAGACACCACGTGATGATCGGGTGTGATAAGCTCTACGTCCATCTACAACGGGTGCAAGCCAGTTTTTGCACACGCAGAATACTCAGGTTAAACTTGACGAGCCTAGCATATGCAGATATGGCCTCGGAACACTAAGACCAAAAGGTCGAGCGTGAATCATATAGTAGATATGATCAACATACTGATGTTCACCATTGAAAGCTACTCCATTTCACGTGATGATCGGTTATGGTTTAGTTGATTTGGATCATGTGATCACTTAGAAGATTAGAGGGATGTCTTTCTAAGTGGGAGTTCTTAAGTAATATGATTAATTGAACTTAAATTTATCATGAACTTAGTCTTGGTAGTATTAGCATATCTATGTTGTAGATCAATAGCTCGCGTTTAGCTCCCTTGTTTTATTTTTGATATGTTCCTAAAGAAAACTAAGTTGAAAGGTGTTAGTAGCAATGACGCGGATTGGATCCGTGATCTAAGGTTTATCCTCATTACTGCACAGAAGAATTATGTCCTTGATGCACCGCTAGGTGACAAACCTATTGCAGGAGTAGATGCAGATGTTATGAACGTTTGGCTAGCTCAGTATGATGACTACTTGATAGTTTAGTGCACCATGCTTAAACGGCTTAGAATCGGGACTTCAAAGACGTTTTGAACGTCATGGACCATATGAGATGTTCCAGGAGTTGAAGTTAATATTTCAATCAAATACCCGAGTTGAGAGATATGAAGTCTCCAACAAGTTCTATAGCTAAAAGATGGAGGAGAATAGCTCAAGCAGTGAGCATGTGCTCAGATTGTCTGGGTTCTACAATCACTTGAATCAAGTGGAAGTTAATCTTCCAGATAAAATAGTGCTTGACAGAATTCTCTAGTCACCATCACCAAGTTAGTAGAGCTTCGTTATAAACTATAGTATGCAAGGGATGACGAAAACAATTCCCAAGCTCTTCGTGATGCTGAAATCGACGAAGGTAGAAATCAAGAAAAGCATCAAGTGTTGATGGTTGACAAGACCACTAGTTTCAAGAAAAGGGCAAAGGGAAGAAGGGGAACTTCAAGAAGAACGACAAGCAAGTTGCTACTCAATTGAAGAAGCCCAAGTCTGTACCTTAGCCTGAGACTAAGTGCTTCTACTGCAAAGGGACTAGTCACTGCAAGCGGAACTACCCCAAGTATTTGGCGGATAAGAAGGATGGAAAACTGAACAATGCTATATTTGATATACATGTTATTGATGTGTACTTTACTAGTGTTTATAGCAACCCCTCGGTATTTGATACTGGTTCAGTTGCTAAGAGTAGTAACTCGAAATGGGAGTTGCAAAATAAACAGAGACTAGTTAAGGGTGAAGTGACGATGTGTGTTGGAAGTGGTTCCAAGATTGATAAGATCATCATCGCACACTCCCTATACTTTTCGGATTAGTGTTGAACCTAAATAAATGTTATTTGGTGTTTGCGTTAAGCATAAATATGATTGGATCATGTTTATTGCAATACGGTTATTCATGTAAGTTAGAGAATAATTGTTGTTCTGTTTACATGAATAAAACCTTCTATGGTCATACACCCAATGAAAATGGTTTGTTGGATCTCGATCGTGGTAATACACATTTTCATAATATTGAAGCCAAAAGATGCAAAGTTAATAATGATAGTGCAACTTATTTGTGGCACTGCCGTTTAGGTCATATTGGTGTAAAGCGCATGAAGAAAATCCATGCTGATGGGCTTTTGGAATCACTTATGAATCAGTTGATGCTTGCGAACCATGCCTCGTGGGCAAGATGACTAAGACTCCGTTCTCCGGAACAATGGAGCAAGCAACATATTTGTTGGAAATCATACATACTGATGTATGTGGTCCGATGAATATTGAGGCTCGCGGCAGGTATCATTATTTTTTGATCTTCACAGATGATTTGAGCAGATATGAGTATATCTACTTGATGAAACACAAGTCTGAAATATTTGAAAAGTTCAAAGAATTTTAGAGTGAAGAGGAGAATCATCGTAACAAAATAAAAATTTCTACGATATGATCGCAGAAGTAAAATATTTGAGTTACGAGTTTGGCCTTCAGTTAAAACAATGTGAAATAGTTTCACTACTCATGCCACCTGGAACACCATAGTGTAATGGTGTGTCCGAACGTCGTAACCGTGCTTTATTAGATATGGTGCGATCTATGATGTCTCTTACCGATTACCACTATCGTTTTGGGGTTATGCATTAGAGACAGCTACATTCACGTTAAATAGGGCACCATCTAAATCCGTTGAGACGACGTCGTATGAATTGTGGTTTGGCGAGAAACCTAAGCTGTCGTTTCTTAAAGTTTGGGACTGCGATGCTTTTGTGAAAAAGTTTCAACTTGATAAGCTCGAACCCAAATCGGAGAAGTAAATCTTCATAGGATACCCAAAAGAAAATGTTGGGTACACCTTCTATCACAGATCCGAAGGCAGGATATTCATTGCTGAGAATGGATCCTTTCTAGAGAAAGAGTTTCTCTCGAAAGAAGTGAGTGGGAGGAAAGTAGAACTTGATGAGGTAACTGTACCTGCTCCCTTATTGGAAAGTAGTTCATCACAGAAATCTGTTCCTGTGACTACTACACTAATTAGTGAGGAAGCTAATGATGATGATCATGTAACTTCAGATCAAGTTACTACCGAACCTCGTAGGTAAACTAGAGTGAGATTTGCATGAGAGTGGTATGATAATCCTGTTCTGGAAGTCATGTTACTAGACCATGACGAACTTGCGAACTATGAGGAAGCGATGATGAGCCCAGATTCCGCGAAATGGTTTGAGGCCATGAAATCTAAGATGAGATCCATGTATGAGAACAAAGTATGGACTTTGATTGACTTGCCCAATGATCGGCGAGTCATTGAGATTAAATGGATCTTCAAGAGGAAGACGGACGCTGATAGTAGTGTTACTATCTACAAAGCTAGAATTGTCGCCAAAGGTTTTCGACAAGTTCAAGGTGTTGACTACGATGAGAGTTTCTCACTCGTATCTATGCTTAAGTCTGTCTGAATCATGTTAGCAATTGCCGCATTTTATGAAATCTGGCAAATGGATAAACAAAACTGCATTCCTTAATGGATTTATTAAAGAAGAGTTGTATATGATGCAACTAGAAGGTTTTGTCAATCCTAAAGGTACTAACAAAATATGCAAGCTCCAGCGATCCATCTATGGACTGGTGCAAGCTTCTCGGAGTTGGAATATATGCTTTGCTAAGTTAATCAAAGCATATAGTTTTATACAAACTTGCGGTGAAGCATATATTTATAAGAAAGTGAGTGGGACACTACAGCATTTTTGATAAGTATATGTGTATGACATATTGTTGATCGGAAATAATGTAGAATTATTCTGCAAAGCATAAAGGAGTGTTTGAAAGGAGTTTTTCAAAGAAAGACCTCGGTGAAGCTGCTTACATATTGAGCATCAAGATCTATAGAGATAGATCAAGACGCTTGCTAAGTTTTCAATGAGTACATACCTTGACAAGTTTTTGAAGTAGTTCAAAATGGAACAGTCAAAGAAAGAGTTCTTGCCTGTGTTACAAGGTGTGAAATTGATTAAGACTCAAAGCCCGACGACGGCAGAAGATAGAGAGAGAATGAAATTAATTCCCTATGCCTCAACCATAGGTTCTATAAAGTATGTCATGCTGTGTACCAGACCTATCGTATACCCTGCCCTGAGTTTGGCAAGGGAGTACAATAGTAATCTAGGAGTAGATCACTAGACATTGGTCAAAATTATCCTTAGTGGAATAAGGATATGTTTCTCGATTATGGAGGTGACAAAAGGTTCGTCGTAAAGGGTTATGTCGATGCAAGTTTTGACACTAATTCAGATGACTCTAAGTCTCAATCTGGATACATATTGAAAGTGGGAGCAATTAGCTAGAGTAGCTCCGTGCAGAGCATTGTTGACATAGAAATTTGCAAAATACGTACAGATCTGAATATGGCAGACCCGCTGACTAAACTTCTCTCACAAGCAAAACATGATCACACCTTAGTACTCTTTGGGTGTTAATCACATAGCGATGTGAACTATATTATTGACTCTAGTAAACCCTTTGGGTGTTGGTCACATGTCGATGTGAACTATAGGTGTTAATCACATGGTGATGTGAACTATTGGTATTAAATCACATGGTGATGTGAACTAGATTATTGATTCTAGTGCAAGTGGGAGACTGAAGGAAATATGCCCTAGAGGCAATGATAAAGTTATTATTTATTTCCTTATATCATGATAAATGTTTATTATTCATGCTAGAATTGTATTAACCGGAAACATAATACATGTGTGAATACATAGAGAAACAGAGTGTCACTAGTATGCCTCTACTTGACTAGCTCGTTGATCAAAGATGGTTATGTTTCCTAACCATAGACATGAGTTGTCATTTGATTAACGCAATCACATCATCAGGAGAATGATGTGATTGACTTGACCCATTCCATTAGCATAGCACTTGATCGTTTAGTTTGTTGCTATTGCTTTCTTCATAACTTATACATGTTCCTATGACTATGAGATTATGCAACTCCGTTTACCGGAGGAACACTTTGTGTTCTACCAAACGTCACAACGTAACTGGGTGATTATAAAGGCGCTCTACAGGTGTCTCCGAAGGTACTTATTGGGTTGGCGTATTTCGAGATTAGGATTTGTCACTCCGACTATCGGAGATGTATCTATGGGCCCTCTCGGTAATGCACATCACTTAAGCATTGCAAGCATTGCAACTAATGAGTTAGTTGCGGGATGATGTATTACGGAACGAGTAAAGATACTTGCCGGTAACGATACTGAACTAGGTATTGAGATACCGACGATCAAATCTCGGGCAAGTAACATACCGATGACAAAGGGAACAACGTATGTTGTTATGCGGTATGACCGATAAAGATCTTCGTAGAATATGTGGGAGCCAATATGAGCATCCAGGTTCCGCTATTGGTTATTGACCGGAGACGTGTCTCGGTCATGTCTACATTGTTCTCGAACCTGTAGGGTCCGCACACTTAAGGTTTCGATGACAGTTATATTATGAGTTTATGAGTTTTGATGTACCGAAGGAGTTCGGAGTCCCTGATGAGATCGGGGACATGACGAGGAGTCTCGAAATGGTCGATATGTAAAGATCGATATATTGGACGACTATATTCGGACATCGGAAAGGTTCCGAGTGATTCAGGTATTTTTCGGAGTACCGGAGAGTTACGGGAATTCGCCGGGGAGTATATGGGCCTTATTGGGCCATACGGGAATAGAGGAGAGAGGCCAAAAGGAAGGAGGCGCGCGCCCCCCCTCTGGTCCGAATTGGACAAGGGGTGCAGCCCACTTTTCCTTGTTGCTCTCCCCCTCTTTCCTTCTCTCGTACTCCAACAAGGGAAGGAGGAGTCCTACTCCCGGTGGGAGTAGGACTCCCCCCTTGGCGCTCCCTCCTCCTAGGCCGGCCACCTCTCCCCTTGCTCCTTTATATACAGGGGCAGGGGGCACCTCTAGACAACAAGTTGATCGTCTCTTAGCCGTGTGCGGTGCCGTACGTTCGATACTTGATCGTTCGGATCGTGAAGACGTACGACTACATCAACCGCGTTGTGCTAACGCTTCCGCTTACGGTCTACGAGGGTACGTGGACAACAGTCTCCCCTCTCGTTGCTATGCATCACC
Source organism: Triticum urartu (assembly GCF_003073215.2). Lineage (NCBI taxonomy): Eukaryota > Viridiplantae > Streptophyta > Magnoliopsida > Poales > Poaceae > Triticum > Triticum urartu. Next base: position 635,318,277 of record NC_053023.1, read on the forward strand.
ATCATCTTGCATGTGCGTAGGAATTTTTTTTGAAATTACTACGTTCCCCAACAGACCCCTTAAAGGAGGAAGCCATAAGAGAAAGTATCTGCTAGTCATGGTGGATAAATTCACTAAGTGGATAGAGGACAAACCAGTCAAAATGACCGAGGCGGGGCTAGTAACAGACTTCATATCCGGTGTGGTGCACCGTTATGGAGTTCCACACAGCATCATCACCGATAACGGCTCCAATTTCACAGCCGATGAGGTGAAAACTTGGTGTGCTAATCTGGGCATTAAGCTCGATTACGCCTCTGTCTATCACCCGCAAACAAACGGTCAAGTTGAACGAGCTAATGGTCTTATTATGAGCGGCATCAAACCTAGACTAGTGCGGTCTTTGAAAGAATCAGACAAGCACTGGGTTCAGGAGCTTGACTCTGTACTCTGGGGGCTGCGGACCACGCCCAACTACACTACTGGATATACACCTTTCTTCATGGTGTACGGTGCGGAAGCTGTGTTGCCCTGCGGCATTATCCATGAATCACCTCGAGTGCGCATGTACGAAAAGAGAGAGAGGCCGAGATTGATCGGCAGGACAGCCTAGATACCTTGGAGGAGGAGCGCGATCTTGCAAAACCCCGTTCTGCATTTTATCAACAACTGGCCCGCAGATACCAAAGCAGAGAAGTACGGGCCAAGACTTATAATGTCGGCAAACTCGTCCTATGCTTGCCGGAGAATAAAAGTACAAACTCAAGCCCAAGTGGGAGGGTCCCTTCATAATTGATGAGGTTCTCTCGGGAGGAGCGTACCGCCTGTGTGCTGCATCAGACAATCGCCTAGAGCCGAACCCCTGGAACGCGGCCAGACTCCGAAGATTCTATGCCTAGCGCTGAACTATGCGTTTGTCTCCTTCTCCTTGTTGTATCCTTTATTTTTTCCTCTCTTTTCATTTTTTCTTTTTTCTAGAATTTAAAATCTTTCGCACGGCTAAACCGTGCACCTGTGATGTACACATCCTTGAGCATGTACGTCCACTATACCTGGGGGCTTCCCGGACAGAAGCTTATTTTCTGAGCATCAAGCTCATCACATATGTGTTTCTTCTCATATGTACCTTTTTTCGCCATTATATGCATCGATATGACTTAAGTTTTGGCCAACCTGGGTTGCCTGGCTCCTATGCTTATGTCCTACGTTCCCGTTAGTTCGGCTAGGGCATAAAGGGAGCACCTCTGCGATTGTTACTGCCGGGTCATCTGGATGTGTACCTCAGACTGGGTCAAGCCGAAAGCTAGCATTCTTAAGAGCATACTCGGTCGGCGGACTAAAGATGCTTTATATTCCTTCCATTATGAACCCCTAGATGATTACCTATACTGTAATGTTATCAATCACAGTTCGGACATGCATTTTAATGCATGGACACCCAGGGAAAGGAACCCCTAACGGAACTATTCTCCCTGGAAGATGTTTCTTACAATCATAATGTAATATAACATAACTGGCCGGATACACATTGTCTGTTCAAGCAACTATGAACCCTACGCCTGGTTCCCACGCATACCCCGGTCTATTTTACCGCTAAGGTATTCGGAAACACTCTGCACCTTCGGGTCCAGAGGTCGAAGCGAAAAGGTCTGCCATGACAATTGTTTTTATAATTCAGCTAAAGTCACATATGTCATGGAAAGTACATAGTCACTAGGACTCAAAAATTTCCTCCTCTATGCCATCCAGCAGGTGGTCTAACTTACAATCCTGCTGTGAATACTTGGCGGCTACTTCTACTTGGTCATATACCAAATTAACGGGAACTTCTTTTCCATCTGACCCTAGAGGTCTGACCCGAGCCATACGATTTGGATCAAGCTTGGTATACCGTGTTTTCACCATGGCCCGGGCTTCCCGTGCACCTTCCCGGCAGGCCGATATCTTCCATAGTCGAAAGCGCCGCCACGCTCCCTTGAATAGCTGTATAAACTCCTCCATATTTCCCGGAGGGGAGGCGGATGACCATAGGGCCTTGGCAACACTTCGCATCGCCTGCCGAGCTTGCTCGTGCACCTGCGACAGCTCTTGTAGGAGATCGCTCGAAGATCCGGACATCTCCTCTTCGGGACGACTGGTCAGCATACCTATAGATATAACTATATCAGCCCCTTCTGCCTTTGAATTATTCGAAGGTAAGTTCGACCACATCCTGAATATGCCGCCTCGCAGCCTTTTATTCTCCTTTACGGAGTCCGCCACCTGGGCCCGTACATCTTTCAGTTCCTCGCCCAGTTGGGTGTTCAAATCCTGGAGCTTGTTTTTCTCCACAACGACCTTTGTTAACACACGCTCGCCCGCGGCTAGCAGTATTTTGGATCCTCGTTCTCTGCTTCGAGCGGCTTCCAGTTGTTCTTGCAGTTGACCTAATGATCCAATTAAGAGGTAAGCAACCGTGTTAGCATCATTGGTATACCATTATGTTTCCTCGATGGAGGGAAACATTACCAGGAGATGCCTTCTTGGATTTCTCCAGGTCGGCATTGGCAGCAGTTAGCTGGCTCCGACCCTTTTCTAGTTCCTGAGATAACAGGTTGTTCTTCTCCGTAAGCACCTGGTTATACATTGATCCTTAAATCAGTTGTATCAACTACTTTAAGTGTCGGGGGCTACTGGTATATGATTATTAAATCTACGCTTACCCGCATATCTTTTAGATGCTGGTCTACGACTCTGACAAGCCCATCCTGAGCAGCTCGGATGTACGCATCGGCCGAATTAAAGGCATCAAATGCCTCTTTTGAAAAATGGGGGTTACGAACAATGGCCCTCTGACGACGATGATTCATAGCGCTCTCCACTTCAGAGTTCATGACGGACATGTCGTCCGAAACCTCTGTGGAAGGACAGTTCGGCGCCACTCCCGTGCCAGCCCCCGTCCTTTGGGCAGGGTCCGGAACCTGACTAGTGGAGGCACGTCCGGCCGGATCCCCGGACACAGTCCGGCGGATACTTTTCCTGATAGGATGCGGCGAATGGCATTACAATTTGATGTGATGATCAGAAAGGGTATTCTTGAAAAGAAAAGCCTTACCTCTTTGACGAGGGTTCTGCCGTGTTATCATTGTTCTTCCTCTTCGAAGATATGCCAGGCGTGGGCGCTGCTCTCCTCGGAGATGCTTCTGGTGCATATTGCGGTGTTGAACGCCTCCCCTTTGGAACACAGAATGGTGTGGTGGGTGAGGCATAGTAAGGGAACTCTTTCGAAGTGAGTGCATTTTAAATTACTTACATGCGAAGCAGGAAGGAGGCCGGGGTAATCGGCGATGATAGGTACATCCGTGCCATCATAGCTCGTCTGATAGAATATTCCATCCTCGAGCTCCACAAATATGTCTGGATCTTCTTCATATCCGGGGTCAAGATCCCGGTTGTGATTCTCCGGCTGAGGGGCAGGGTCATGGATCCCCTCGACAGCCTTTCGCCATTCCTGTCATGAGTGGATAGGATACTCTCTGTCAAAGATAATTCAAGGAGAGGAGTAAAATAGTGGAGTTAGAGCTTACCCAGCTAGGAGGATTATACATGGAAAATCTGTCTCGATATTGGAGACGGGTGAACTCCTCCTTCTCCCATTTATATAGTTCGGCCAATATTTTAGCCAGAGCGGCGGGGATCTTTGGGACCTTCCGACCGTAGCGTGAGGCGTCGTCTTTCCCATTGTAGTGCCACATGGGTAGCCCTATGTATTGGAGTGGTTGGACCCCCCGCGCTATGGAGATCGCCATTACCTCAACACTATTGACAATCCGGACCGAGCGAGCATCTTAATCTTGCCCAGTGATACGTCTCCAACGTATCTATAATTTTTGATTGCTCCATGCTATATTCTCTACTAGTTTGGACATTATTGGGCTTTATTATCCACTTTTATATTATTTTTGGGACTAACCTATTAACCAGAGCCCCAACCCAGAATTGCTGTTTTTGCCTGTTTTAGGGTTTCGAAGAAAAGGAATATCAAACGGAGTCCAAACGGAACGAAACCTTCGGGAACGTGATTTTCTCATCGAATACAACTCAGGAGACTTGGACCCTACGTCAAGACACGTAACAGGAGGCCACGAGGTAGGGGGCGCGCCTACCCCCCAGGCACGCCCTCCACCCTCGTGGGCCCCCTGTTGCTTTACCACATACTTCTTCCTCCTATATTTACCCACGTACCCCCAAACGATCAGATACGGAGCCAAAAACCTAATTCCACCACCACAACTTTCTGTATCCACGAGATCCCATCTTGGAGCCTGTTCCGGAGCTCCGCCGGAGGGGGCATCGATCACGGAGGGCTTCTACATCAACACCATAGCCCCTCCGATGAAGTGTGAGTGGTTTACCTCAGACCTACGGGTCCATAGTTAGTAGCTAGATGGCTTTTTCTCTCTTTTTGGATCTCAATACAATGTTCTCCCCCTCTCTTGTGGAGATCTATTCAATGTAATCTTCTTTTTGCGGTGTGTTTGTTGAGGCCGATGAATTGTGGGTTTATGATCAAGTCTATCTATGAATAATATTTGAATCTTCTCTGAATTCTTTTATGTATGATTGGTTATCTTTGCAAGTCTCTTTGAATTATCGGTTTGGTTTGGCCTACTAGATTGATCTTTCTTGCAATGGGAGAAGTGCTTAGCTTTGGGTTCAATCTTGCGGTGTCCTTTCCCGGTGACAGTAACGGCAGCAAGGCACGTATTGTATTGTTGCCATCGGCGATAACAAGATGGGGTTTTCATCATATTGCATGAGTCTATCCCTCTACATCATGTTATCTTGCTTAAGGCGTTCCTCTGTTTTTAACTTAATACTCTCGATGCATGTTGGATAACGGTCGATGAGTGGAGTAATAGTAGTAGATGTAGGCAGGAGTCGGTCTACTTGTCTCGGACGTGATGCCTATATACATGATCATACCTAGATATTCTCATAACTATGCTCAATTCTGTCAATTACTCAACAGTAATTTGTTCACCCATCGTAGAATACTTATGCTCTCAAGAGAAGCCACTAGTGAATCCTATGGCCCCGGGGTCTATCTTTATCATATCAATCTCCTACTACTTAGTTATTTACTTTGTCATTTACTTTGCCTTTATTTTACTTTGCATCTCTATCATAAAAATACCAAATATATTATCTTATCATATCTATCAGATCTCACTCTCGTAATTGGCCCTATAGGGATTGACAACCCCTATTTGCGTTGGTTGCGAGGATTTATTTGTTTTGTGCAGGTGCGAGGGACTCGCGCGTAGCCTCCTATTGGATTGATACCTTGGTTCTCAAAAACCGAGGGAAATACTTACGCTACTTTGCTGCATCATCCCTTCCTCTTCAGGGAAAACCAACGCAGTGCTAAAAGAGGTAGCAAGAAGGATTTCTGGCACCGTTGCCAGGGAGGCCTACGCAAAAGTCAACATACGAAGTACCCATCACATACCCTTATCTCCCGCATTACATTATTTGCCATTTGCCTCTCATTTTCCTCTCCCCCACTTCACCCTTGCCGTTTTATTTGCCCTCTCTCTCTCTATCCTCCCTCTCTATTTGCCTCCTTTTGTCCGCTTGCTTTTTGTTTGCTTGTGTGTTAGTCTGTTTTCTTGTCATTATGGCTAGTCCCTTATCTTCTCCGTTGTCTCCCGAGAATGAAATTCTAAATTTTAAGCAAAGGGAGGGTGAAAATCTAAAAGATGCTTGGTATAGAATTTGCAATGCTCAAAATAAATCTACTAGGAAGCAATCTACTACCATTCTCCTTCGCAATTTTTATGTAGGCATTACTCCTTGGCACTGTTATGTTCTTGATACTATTACCGAAGGGAACTTTTTGGGTAGCCGTACTTTTGATTCTTATAATGCTATGTTAGATTTATTTGGCTCACCCCCTCTCTTGGTTAATGGAACTATATTAACTTTGGAGCATGTAATGCAAAGGCTTCAAATTATTGAAAATAAGGTTGCTACCGTAGAATTGATTGAAAATTTGGATAAAAAGATCCACAGCCGAATCTCTCAATATGGATCTAAAGTAGGAGTTACTTTGAAAGATATTAAAGAAAAGGAACCCATAGTTAATGAGAAAATAAATCACGATTCCGTTAGGATCGATAAACTTGAGAATATTATTACCAACTTGGGAACCGCTTTTTCTTCCATAAAGAATACTCCGAGTCCTTCCATTAAAGTTGCCAAACTTATGTACGTTCCTAAAAATAAGGGTGAATCATCTAGTAAGGAAAATGCAGATCTCAAATCTATAAGTGTTCATCCCAATCTTTTTGCTATCATTAAGGAACCACTTGTTACAAATGAATTTTTCGATCTTGTGCCTAAAAGTTTGATAATTAATAAAAATAAAGAAATTCCTAAATATGGTAGATGCCTCATTGAAGAATTTCCTACCAAAGATGGCAATACCTAGATCTATTCTTGCATGGTATGCCTAGCTAGGGGCGTTAAACAATAGCGCTTGTTGGGAGGCAATCCAATTTTATTTTTATTTCTTGATTTTTGCTCCTGTTTGGTAATAAATAAATTATCTAGCCTCTATTTTGTTTGTGTTTTTTGTGTTTAATTAGTGTTTGTGCCAAGTAGAACCGTTGGGAAGACTTGGGGAAAGTCTTGTTGAACTTGCTGTAAAAAACAGAAACTTTAGCGCTCACGAGAACTGCTGTCATTTTTATTTGGAAAGTGATATTTTTTCAGATGATTAACAGATAAATTCCTCACGTACATCAATTTATTTTAGAATTTTTGGGGTTCCAGATCTTGCGCTAGCTACAGATTACTACAGACTGTTCTGTTTTTGACAGATTCTGTTTTTCGTGTGTTGTTTGCTTATTTTGATGAATCTATGGCTAGTAAAATAGTTTATAAACCATAGAGAAGTTGGAATACAGTAGGTATAACACCCATATAAATAAATAATGAGTTCATTACAGTACCTTGAAGTGGTCTTTTGTTTTCTTTCGCTAACGGAGCTCACGAGATTTTCTACTTTAAGTTTTGTGTTGTGAAGTTTTCAAGTTTTGGGTAAAGATTTGATGGATTATGGAACAAGGAGTGGCAAGAGCCTAAGCTTGGGGATGCCCATGGCACCCCCAAGATAATCTAAGGACACCTAAAAGCCAAAGCTTGGGGATTCCCCGGAAGGCATCCCCTCTTTCTTCTACTTCTATCGGTAACTTTACTTGGAGCTATATTTTTATTTACCACATGATATGTGTTTTGCTTGGAGCGTCTTGTATGATTTGACTCTTTGCTTGTTAGTTTACCACATTCATCCTTGCTGTACACACCTTTTGAGAGAGCCATATATGATTTGGAATTTGTTAGAATACTCTATGTGCTTCGCTTATATCTTTTGAGTTATATAATTTTGCTCTAGTGCTTCACTTATATCTTTTAGAGCACAGTGGTGGATTTGTTTTATAAAAACTATTGATCTCTCATGCTTCACTTAGATTATTTTGAGAGTCTTAATAGCATGGTAATTTGCTTAAAATCCTAATATGCTTGGTATGCAAGATTAATAATAAAACTCTCTTATGAGTGTGTTGAATACTATGAGAAGTTTGATACTTGATAATTGTTTTGAGATATGGAGATGGTGATATTAAAGTCATGCTAGTTGAGTAGTTGTGAATTTGAGAAATACTTGTGTTGAAGTTTGTGATTCCCGTAGCATGCATGTATGGTGAACCGTTATGTGATGAAGTCGGAGCATGATTTATTTATTGATTGCCTTCCTTATGAGTGGCGGTCGGGGACGAGCGATGGTATTTTCCTACCAATCTATCCCCCTAGGAGCATGCGCATAATACTTTGCTTTGATAACTTGTAGATTTTTGCAATAAGTATATGAGTTCTTTATGACTAATGTTGAGTCCATAGATTATACGCACTCTCACCCTTCCACCTTTTCTAGCCTCTCTAATACAGCGCACCTTTTGCCGGTATCATACACCCACCATATACCTTCCTCAAAACAGCCACCATACCTACCTATTATGGCATTTCCATAGACATTCCGAGATATATTGCCATGCAACTTTCCACCGTTCCGTTTATGACACACTCCATCATTGTCATATTGCTTAGCATGATCATGTAGTCAACATCGTATTTGTGGCAAAGCCACCATTCATAATTCTTTCATACATGTCACTCATGAGTCATTGCATATCCCGATACACCGCCGGAGGCATTCACATAGAGTCATATTTTGTTCTAAGTATCGAGTTGTAATTGTTGAGTTGTAAGAAAAATAAAAGTGTGATGATCATCATTATTAGAGCATTGTCCCAGTGAGGAAAGGATGATGGAGACTATGATTCCCCCACAAGTCGGGATGAGACTCTGGACGAAAAATAAATAAAAGAGGCCAAATAAGCCCAATTAAAAAAAGAAAAGAGGCCATAAAAAAGGAGAAAAGGCCCAAATAAAAAAATATGAGAGAAAAAGAGAGAAGGGACAATGCTACTATCCTTTTACCACACTTGTGCTTCAAAGTAGCACCATGATCTTCATAGTAGAGAGTCTCTCATGTTATCACTTTCATATACTAGTGGGAATCTTTCATTATAGAACTTGGCTTGTACATTCCAATGATGGGCTTCCTCAGATTGCCCTAGGTCTTCATGAGCAAGCAAGTTGGATGCACACCCACTTAGTTTCTTTTTGAGATTTCATATACTTATAGCTCTAGTGCATCCGTTGCATGGCAATCCCTACTCACTCACATTGATATCTATTGATGGGCATCTCCATAGCCCGTTGATACGCCTAGTTGATGTGAGACTATCTTCTCCTTTTTGTCTTCTCCACAACCACCACTCTATTCCACCTATAGTGCTATATCCATGGCTCACGCTCATGTATTGCGTGAAGATTGAAAAAGTTTTGAGAATGTCAAAAGTATGAAACAATTGCTTGGCTTGTCATCGGGGTTGTGCATGATTTAAATATTTTGTGTGGTGAATATAGAGCATAGCCAGACTATATGATTTTGTAGGGATAACTTTCTTTAGCCATGTTATTTTGAGAAGACATAATTGCTTTGTTAGTATGCTTGAAGTATTATTATTTTCTATGTCAATACGAACTTTTGTCTTGAATATTTCGGATCTGAATATTCATACCACAATTAAGAAGAATTACATTAATATTATGCCAAGTAGCACTCCGCATCAAAAATTCTGTTTTTTTTCATTTACCTACTCGAGGACGAGCAGGAATTAAGCTAGGGGATGCTTGATACGTCTCCAACGTATCTATAATTTTTGATTGCTCCATGCTATATTATCTACTGTTTTGGACATTATTGGGCTTTATTATCCACTTTTATATTATTTTTGGGACTAACCTATTAACCGGAGGCCCAGCCCAGAATTGCTGTTTTTTTGCCTGTTTTAGGGTTTCGAAGAAAAGGAATATCAAACGAAGTCCAAACGGAATGAAACCTTCGGGAACGTGATTTTCTCATCGAATACAACTCAGGAGACTTGGACCCTACGTCAAGACACGTAACAGGAGGCCACGAGGTAGGGGGCACGCCTACCCCCCAGGCACGCCCTCCACCCTCGTGGGCCCCCTGTTGCTTTACCACATACTTCTTCCTCCTATATTTACCCACGTACCCCCAAACGATCAGATACGGAGCCAAAAACCTAATTCCACCATCGCAACTTTCTGTATCCATGAGATCCCATCTTGGGGCTTGTTCCAGAGCTCCGCCGGAGGGAGCATCGATCACGGAGGGCTTCTACATTAACACCATAGCCCCTCCGATGAAGTGTGAGTAGTTTACCTCAGACCTACGGGTCCATAGTTAGTAGCTAGATGGATTTTTCTCTCCTTTTGGATCTCAATACAATGTTCTACCCCTCTCTTGTGGAGATCTATTCGATGTAATCTTCTTTTTGCGGTGTGTTTGTTGAGACCGATGAATTGTGGGTTTATGGTCAAGTCTATCTATGAATAATATTTGAATCTTCTCTGAATTCTTTTATGTATGATTGGTTATCTTTGCAAGTCTCTTAAAATTATCAGTTTGGTTTGGCCTACTAGATTGATCTTTCTTGCAATGGGAGAAGTGCTTAGCTTTGGGTTCAATCTTGCGGTGTCCTTTCCCGGTGACAGTAAGGGCAACAAGGCACATATTGTATTGTTGCCATCGAGGATAACAAGATTGCATGAGTCTATCCCTCTACATCATGTCATCTTGCTTAAGGCGTTACTCTGTTTTTAACTTAATACTCTAGATGCATGCTGGATAGCGGTCGATGAGTGGAGTAATAGTAGTAGATGCAGGCAGGAGTCGGTCTACTTGTCTCGGATGTGATGCCTATATACATGACCATACCTAGATATTCTCATAACTATGCTCAATTTTGTCAATTGCTCAACAGTAATTTGTTCACCCACCGTAGAATACTTATGCTCTCGAGAGAAGCCACTAGTGAAACCTATGGCCCCCAGGTCTATCTTTATCATATCAATCTCCTACTACTTAGTTATTTACTTTGCCTTTATTTTACTTTGCATCTCTATCATAAAAATACCAAATATATTATCTTATCATATCTATCAGATCTCACTCTCGTAAGTGGCCCTATAGGGATTGACAAGCCTATTTGTGTTGGTTGCGAGGATTTATTTGTTTTGTGCAGGTGCGAGGGACTCGCGCGTAGCCTCCTACTGGATTGATACCTTGGTTCTCAAAAACTGAGGGAAATACTTACGCTACTTTGCTACATCATCCCTTCCTCTTCGGGGAAAACCAACGCAGTGCTAAAAGAGGTGGCACCCAGCAGCAGACTGACCTCTGTGCTATCCTCTTCCTCGAGGCTCCGAGGATGCCAGCTATGGCATTTCTTCAACTAAGCACCTAAAAAATCGGGGAGGCCCATACGGATTGGGTCGGGAAGAGCGACATCGTCGATATAGAACCATTAGGAAGGCCACTCTTCGGAAGCCTTCTTCGGCGTGCCGGACAGGTATCCGGTGTCGGCGATGCGCCACACTTCGGCTCCCCCCCCACTTCAAATATTGACCCTCCTTGATTATGAGGGATGAGGCAGAACGGTCTTCTCCATAAATTGAAATGGGCCTCGCAGCCCAGGAATAGCTCGCATAGAGCGACATAACCCGCAATATCCAGGATGGAGGCGGGAGTGACACTGTACAGTTAAAGGCCATAATACTCCAGCAGACCTCGGAGGAAGGGATGAATCGGAAATCCGACACCTCTTAACAAGAAGGGGACGAAGCATACTCGTTCCCCCTAGACGGATTGGGGAAGTTCTCCGCTTGAGGCCCGCCATTGAAGGACGGCATCCCTGCTCGTACGAGGACCAAATCTGCGGGAGGAAGAAAGCCCTATGTTTGCAGCTTCACCAGCTGACTGTGAGAAATAGAACATCTCTCCCAATCCCCCTTTTCGGAGTTGTGGGGGCGAGAGGAAGAGCTGGGAAGGGATCTAAGATCCATTCTCTTTAAATAGGCACCTTTCTGGTACGGTCAGGGTGGTATATGTAAAAATACCCCGACCTCTTGTATTCACTCGACACCTGGAAGCTAAAGTCAGGAAGGCGTGGAAGCCGAGGGGTACGACATTAAATGGAAAGTCGAATACATCAATTTAAAGGCATAGGAGGAGGAACCCGCCTTGCAATGCCAAAGATTATCTGCACGCCGAACACCTCGTCATTGAAGTCTGGTTCGGGGGCTACTGAGGGAGTCCTCGGCTAAGGGGTCCTCGGGCATCCGACCTATTGGATATGGGCCGAACTGATGGGCTGTGAAGATACGAAGACCGAAGACTCTACCCGTGTCCGGATGGGACTCTCCTTGGCGTGGAAGGCAAGCTTGGTGACCAAATATGAATATTCCTTTCTCTATAACCGACCTTGTGTAACCCTAGATCCCTCCTGTGTCTATATAAACCGGAGGGCTAGGTCTATAGATAGATCCTCATAATCATAGTCAGGCTAGACTTTTAGGGTTTAGCCATTACGATCTCGTGGTAGATCAACTCTTGTAATACTCATATTCATCAAGATCAATCAAGCAGGAAGTAGGGTAATACCTCCATAGAGAGTGTAATGCCCCGAGAACGATGTGCCAGGTGTCCTCCAGTTATTCGCTGTTGTTGCCTTGTCATTTCTTGCGTGTCATGCATCTCATATCATGTCGTCATGTGCATCGCATTTGCATACATGTTCGTCTCATGCATCCGAGCATTTTCCCCGTTGTCCGTTTTGCAATCCAGCGCTCCTATGTCCTCCGGTGTCCCTTTCTACCTCTTTTCGTGTGTGGGTGTTAAACGTTTTCGGATTGGACCGATACTTGCCAAGCGGCCTTGGTTTACTACCGGTAGACCGCCTGTCAAGTTTTGTGCCATTTGGACTTTGTTTGATAGTCCAACGGTTAACCGAGGGACCGAAAAGGCCTTGTGTGTGTTGCAGCCCAACACCCCTCCAAAGTGGCCCAAAACCCACCTAAACCTCCTCCATCATTTAGAGCGTTCGATCACGATCGCGTGGCCGAAAACCGCACCTCATTTGGAGCTTCCTAACTCACTCTACCTCTATATAAAGGTCACCCTCTCGAAATTCCGGATCCAAAACCACCCTAACCCTAAAAACCCGCTCGCGCCGTCACCAGACATGTCCGCCGTTGCGCCGGACACCGCCCGGAGCCAGTGAGAGAGCGACGCGTGGCTCCTCCAGCCACCTCCTCCCGTGCGGCCCGGCAAGCCCGCCGTGGGCCCTCTCGGCCCGGTTCCGCCCGCGCCGCCCCGAGCCTCGTCTTCCTACCGCGCGCCGCTCGCCCCTCGTCGCCTCCCGCGCCGATGTGTCCGCGCCGCCGCCCAAGGTCGTCGCCGGCGGTCACCACCGCCAAGCGCCTCGCCCCGCCTGCCGCTCCATCCTCGACGTCCGCGCCTCCGCCGCCATCGTCCCCTCGCCGCGCTAAGTTCCAGCTCCGGCCAGTCCCTCTACTCCAACAAGCCCCCTCGCGCCGGCGAGCGTCTTCGAGTCCGGCCACCGCAGCTCCATTTTTCTCCGGCGACCTCGAGCTGCTACAGTGCAACCGGATCCAGATCTGAGATCCACGGGTTGACTTTTCCCTCAGAAACCCTAGTTATTTTGCAATCTTCATCATGCCATAACTCTGCATCCGTAACTCCGATTCGCGCGTGTAGCATATCAAAATGTTCGTCTTGACGAGTACATCATTTCGTCTCATTGCATCATTTTCATTTGGGATCATCTTGATGCCCGAAATGTTGTTGGAAGAGGGCTATGTGAGGATTGTTTCAGATCTGTTTTAGCAAATGGCCTTTTGTCATTTTTGCCATGATTAATGTGTGCATGCTATGATCCTGAGCTCTACATGTGTTTTGTAGAATGCCATGCCATCTTTACAGGGCTGTATTCCATGTATTTTTGTGATCTTTGTGGTGACTAGCACAAGCATGCAAAGTAGCTTACTCGATGATGCTGATTTCAGGGACTTAGAATTTCACTGTCCTTGCCCTGTCTTTATTTTTATGCCATATGTTCATGTTGTTTCCAAGTGATCCGTGCCTCTTTTGAGCATGTTCAGTAAGGATGTTTGGTAGATAATGTTGTGCTCTATCCATCCATGTCTTTGTTTGCAATTATGGAGCACCCTAGCTTGAGTCAATCGAGCTCTACTTTTGCTATAAAATGTTCTTGGTAGATTGTTAACATGTTTAGCAATTTTGCCGAGCTTGTTGTTGTTGATTCGTGCATGCTATGTTGTTGTTCTTGCCATGTCTAGCTTCTATGCCATGTCTATTTGCTGGGTGTATGATTAGTTTGTCATGCCATGCTTTGTAGTGAGTGCATCGAGCTCGTAAACATGTCTACTCGTTAACTGTTTTGCATGCTCCAGTTTTTCACTAAGTCTGAATCTGTTTCTGTTTTTGCTATGTTCACATGCTTGCAATTGTATTTTCTGATCTCTTTTGGCTCAAGGTCACTAAGGGACTTTTGTTATATGCTTTGAGTAGCTTCATGCCATGCCTTGCCTTGCCATGATATGTTCCTGTAGCATGTAGTTTTCATGCTCTAAAGATTGCTTCCTGATGATAAATTCCTGACTTGTGTTAATTTCACTAAGTCTGAATCCTGTTATCATTTGCACTTTTGCCATGCTTGTTTGACCCTGTTAATGGATGAATTAGCCGTAGCTCAGTGTTCATCTTTTGTCAAGAATCATGAGTGGATCCCTGCCATATATTTTGTTGCCTTGTTTGAGTGCAGTAGCTTATTTATCTGGATGCATTTAGGAGGCTAGTTGTTGTTTATCGCAGACCGGTGCCATATTTGTTTTGCTTGCCATTTCCAAACCGTGCATCTGATTCCGGTGATCTTCATATCGATTTCAACCGAAATCAACTCACCTTTCCAGTGGAACTCTTGGTTTTCCAAGTTGAGTCCAGGTTCAATCATTCCTTTCCAAATCATGCATATGCATCACATACCGCATCCCGCATATCATGCCATGTTCTTGTGTTGGTTGTTTACTATGTTGTGTGCTTCTTTCCAGTGTTGCTTCTTTAGGTTGGTTCCGATAACGTCGCGTTTGTGAAGACCCGTTCGACTAGTCCGTTTGTCTTCTTCTTGGACTCGTTCTTCTTCCTTGCGGGATTTCAGGCAAGATGACCATACCCTCGAAATCACTTCTATCTTTGCTCACTCTTTTGCTATGCCTATGCCGCGATACCTACCACATGCTTTATCATGCCTCCCATATTGTCATGTCAAGCCTCTAACCCACCTTGTCCTAGCAAACCATTGTTTGGCTATGTTACCGCTTTGCTCAGCCCCTCTTATAGCGTTGTTAGTTGCAGGTGAAGATTGAAGTTTGTTCCTTGTTGGAACATGGATATTTTATTGGGATATCACAATATCTCTTACTTAATTAATGCATCTATATACTTGCTAAAGGGTGGAAGGCTCGACCTTATGCCTGTTGTTTTGTTCCACTCTTGCCGCCCTAGTTTCCGTCATATCGGTGTTATGTTCCCGGATTTCACGTTCCTTACACGGTTGGGTTATAATGGGAACCCCTTGACAGTTCGCATTGAATAAAACTCCTCCAGCAAGGCCCAACATTGGTTTTACCATTCGCCACCTAGCCTTTTCTTTCCCTTGGGTTTTGCAGACTCAAGGGTCATCTTTATTTAAACCCCCGGGCCAGTGCGCCTCTGAGTGTTGGTCCAACCTGTCAGTTGCCGGTGGCCACCAGGGGCAACTCTGGGCTGGTCTACCGAAACCTTGGACAATCCGGTGTGCCCTGAGAATGAAATATGTGCAGCTCCTATCAGGATTTGTCGGCACAGTCGGGTGGCTTTGCTGGACTTGTTTTACCATTGTCGAGGATGTCTTGTAACCGGGATGCCGAGTCTAATCGGATTGTCTTGGGAGAAGGAATATCCTTCGTTGACCGTGAGAGCTTGTGATGGGCTAAGTTGGGACACCCCTGCAGGGATTTGAACTTTAGAAAGCCATGCCCGCGGTTATGGGCAGATGGGAATTTGTTAATGTCCGGTTGTAGAAAACCTGAAGTTGATCTTGATTAAAATACACCAACCGCGTGTGTAACCGTGATGGTCTCTTCTCGGCGGAGTCCGGGAAGTGAACACGGTGTTGGAGTAATGCTTGACGTAGGTTGTTTTAGGATCACTTCTTGATCATAGTTGTTCGACCGTGCTTTTTCCTTCTCTTCTCGCTCTCATTTGCATATGTTAGCCACCATATATGCTAGTCGCTTGCTGCAGCTCCACATCCTACCTTTGCCTTTCCTATAAGCTTAAATAGTCTTGATCGCGAGGGTGTGAGATTGCTGAGTCCCCGTGACTCACAGATTCCTTCCAAACCAGATGCAGGGACCGATGATACCATTCCAAATGATATGACCGAGCTCAAGTGGGAGTTCGATGAAGACTCTCGTCGTTACTCCGTGTCTTTCCCAGATGATCAATAGTGATGCCCGGTTGGGGCGATCGGGGACTTTGCCGCATTTGGGGGTTGATCTTCATTTTGGTTCCGTAGTCGGACCCTGAGTGTATTGGATGAATGTAATGTCTTATTTATGTAATTGTGTGACGTGGCGAGTGTAAGCCAACTATGTACCTTTCCCCTTTATTTATGTACATGGGTTGTTTGCGAAGATTACCTCACTTGTGACATTGCTTTCAATGCGGTTATGCCTCTAAGTCGTGCTTCGACATGTGGGAGATATAGCCGCATCATGGGCGTTACAGAGAGGGCCCAAACCTGGGTAAACATTGTGTCTCCCATCTCCTATTACCATCGATCCTAGACGCACACTTCGGGACCCCCTACCCGAGATCTGCCAGTTTTGACACTGACAGTCGGTATCCTCATACCTAGTTCAATCTTGTTACCGGAAAGTCTATTTACTCATTTCGTAATGCATCATCCGGTAACTAACTCTTTAGTCACATTGCTTGCAAGGCTTATAGTGCTGAGCATTACCGAGAGGGCCCAGAGATACCTCTTCGACAATCGGAGTGAAAAATCCTAATCTCGATCTATGCCAACTCAACAAACACCATCAGAGACACATGTAGAGCATCTTTATAATCACCATTTACGTTGCGACGTTTGATAGCACACTAAGTGTTCCCACGGTATTCGGGAGTTGCATAATCTCATAGTCATAGGAACATGTATAAGTCATGAAAAAAGCAATAGCAACAAACTAAACAATCATAGTGCTAAGCTAACAGATGGGTCTTGTCCATCACATCATTCTCTAATGATGTGAATCCGTTCATCAATGACAATACATGTCTATGGCTAGGAAACTTAACCATCTTTGATTAACGAGCTAGTCAAGTAGAGGCATACTAGGGACACTCTGTTTGTCTATGTATTCACACATGTATCAAGTTTCCGGTTAATACAATTCTAGCATGAATAATAAACATTTATCATGATATAAGGAAATATAAATAACAACTTCATTATTGCCTCTAGGGCGTATTTCCTTCAGTCTCCCACTTGCACTTGAGTCAATAATCTAGTTCACATCTTTATGTGATTAGTTCACATCTCCATGTGACTAATACCCAAAGGGTTTACTAGAGTCAATAATCTAGTTCATATCTCTATGTGATTAACACCCAAAGAGTGATCATGTTTTGCTTGTGAGAGAAATTTAGTCAACGGATCTGCCATATTCAGAGTCGTATGTATTTTGCAAATTTTTCTATGTGTACAATGCTCTGCACGGAGCTACTCTAGCTAATTGCTCCCACTTTCAATATGTATCTAGATTGAGACACAGAGTCATCCAGATCGGTGTCCAAACTTGTATTGACGTAACTCTTTACGGCGAACTTTTTGTCACCTCCATAACCGAGTAACATATCCTTATTCCACAAAGGATAATTTTGATCGATGTCCAGTGATCCACTCCTGGATCACTATTGTACCCTCTTGCCAAACTCCTGGTGAGGTACAAAATAGGTCTGGTACACAATATAGTATACTTTACAGAACATATGGCTGAGGCATAGGGAATGAATTTTTATTCTCTTTCTATTTTCTACCGTGGTTGGGTTTTGAGACTTTACTCAACTTCACACCTTGCAACACAGGCAAGAACTCCTTCTTTGACTGTTTCATTTTGAACTACATCAGAATCTTGTCAAGGTATGTACTCATTGAAAAATATATCAAGCGTCTTGATCTATCTCTATAGATCTTGATGCTCAATATGTAAGTAGCTTCACCGAGGTCTTTCTTTGAAAAACTCCTTTCAAACACTCCTTTATGCTTTCTAGAAAATTCAACATCATTTCTGATCAACTCGTAACTCAAATATTCATCTTCCGCGATCAGATCATAGAAACTTTATTTTCCTGTTACGATGACTTTCCACTTCACTATGAAATTCTTTGAACTTTTCAAATGTTTCAGACTTATGTTTCATCAAGTAGATATACCCATATCTGCTCAAATCATCGGTGAAGGTCAGAAAATAACGATACCCGCCGCGAACCTCAACACTCATTGGATCGCATACATCAGTATGTACTATTTCCAATAAGTCAGTTGCTTGCTCCATTGTTCCGGAGAACGGAGTCTTAGTCATCTTGCCCATGAGGCATTGTTCGCAAGCATCAAATGATTCATAATCAAGTGATTCCAAAAGCCCCTCAGCATGGAGTTTCTTCATGCACTTTACACCAATATGAACTAAACGGCAGTGCCGCATATAAGTTGCACTATCATTATTAACTTTGCATCTTTTGGCTTAAATATTATGAATATGTGTATCACTACGATCAGATTCGATAAACCATTTATATTGAGTATATGACCATAGAAGGCTTTGTTCATGTAAATAGAACAACAACTATTCTTTGACTTAAATGAATAACTGTATTGCAATAAACATGACCCAGTCATATTTATGCTCAACGCAAACACCAAATAACATTTATTTTAGGTTCAACACTAATCCCGAAGGTAAAAGGAGTGTGCGATGGTGATCTTATCAACCTTGGAATCACTTCCAACACACATCATCACCTTGCCCTCAACTAGTTTCTGTTAATTTTGTAACTCCTGTTTCAAGTTACTAATCATAGCAACTAAACCAGTATCATATACCCAGGGGCTATTATGAACACTAGTAAAGTACACATCAATAATCTGTATATCAAATGTACCTTTGTTCACTTTGCCATCCTTCTTATCCGCCAAGTATTTGGGGTAGTTCTGCTTCCAGTGACCATTCCCTTTGAAGTAGAAGCACTCAGTTTCAGGCTTAGGTCTAGCTTTGGGTTTCTTCACGGGAGTGGCAACTTTCTTGCCATTCTTTCAAGTTCCCTTTCTTTTCCTTTGCCCCTTTTTCTCGAAACTAGTGGTCTTGTTAACCATCAACACTTGATGCTCTTTATTGAATTCTACCTTCATCGATTTCAGCATCACGAAGAGCTTGGGAATCGTTTTCGTCATCCCTTGCATATTATAGTTCATCACGAAGTTCCAGTAACTTGGTGATGGTGACTAGAGAATTCTGTCAATCACTATCTTATCTGGAAGATTAACTCCCACTTAATTCAAGTGATTGTAGTACTCAAACATTTTGAGCACATGCTCACTGGTTGAGCTATTCTCCTCCATCTTGTAGGCAAAGTACTTGTCAGAGGTCTCATACCTCTCGACTCGGGCATGAGTCTGAAATACCAATTTCAGCTCCTGGAACATCTTATATGCTCTGTGGCGTTCAAAATGGTTTTTGAAGTCCCGGTTCTAAGCCATAAAGCATGGAGCACTAGAATATGAAGTAGTCATCATACCGAGCTTGACAACCTTCATAACGTCTGCATCTGCCCCTGAAATAGGTCCGTCACCTAGCGGTGCATCAAGGACATAATTATTCTGTGCAACAATGAGGATAATCCTCAGATCACGGACCCAGTCCGCATCATTGTTACTATCATCTTTCGACTTATTTTTCTCTAGGAACATATCAAAAACAAAACAGGGGAGCTATACGCGAGCTATTGATCTACAACATAGATATGCAAAAACTACCAGGATTAAGTTCATGATAAATTAAAGTTCAATTAATCATATTAATTAAGAACTCCCACTTAGATAGACATCCATCTAATCATCTAAGTGATCATGTGATCCATATCAACTAAACCATGTCCGATCATCACGTGAGATGGAGTAGTTTTCAATGGTGAACATCACTATGTTGATCATATCTTCTATATGATTCACGCTCGACCTTTCGGTCTTAGTGTTCTGAGGCCATATCTGCATATGCTAGGCTCGTCAAGTTTAACCTGAGTATTCTGCTTGTGCAAAACTGGCTTGCACCCGTTGTATGTGAACGTAGAGCTTATCACACCCAATCATGACGTGGTGTTTCGGCACGACGAACTGTAGCAACGGTGCATACTCAGAGAGAACACTTGTACCTTGAAATTTAGTGAGAGATCATCTTATAATGCTACCGCCGTACTAAGAAAAATAAGATGCATAAAGGATAAACATCACATGCAATCAAATAGGTGATATGATATGGCCATCATCATCTTGTGCCTTTTGATATCCATCTCCAAAGCACCGTCATGATCACCATCGTCACCGGCTTGACACCTTGATCTCCATCGAAGCATCGTTGTCGTCTCGCCAACTATTGCTTCTACAACTATCGCTCCCGCTTAGTGATAAAGTAAAGCAATTACAAGGCAATTGCATTTCATACAATAAAGCGACAACCATATGGCTCCTGCCAGTTGCCGATAACTGTATTAAAAAACATGATCATATCATACAATAATTTATATAATCACGTCTTGACCATATCACATCACAACATGCCCTGCAAAAACAAGTTAGACGTCATCTACTTTGTTGTTGCAAGTTTTACGTGGCTACTACATGCTTAGCAAGAACCGTTCTTACCTACGCATCAAAAACCACAACACGGTACAGTGATTGCTTTTTGATCTTTAGAAAGAACCCTGTTCATTGAATCTGATTCAACTAAAGTTGGAGAAACATACACCCACTAGCCACCTGTGTGCGAAGCACGTCGGTAGAACCAGTCTCGCATAAGCGTACGCGTAATGTCGGTCTGAGCCGCTTCATCCAACAATACCATTGAATCAAGAATCAACTAGTGACGTCAAGCAATATGTATATACCCACGCCCACAACTCCTTTGTGTTCTACTTGTGCGTATAACATCTACGCATAGGCTTGGCTCGGATGCCACTGTTGGGGAACACAGTACTTCAAAAATTTCCTACGATCACGCAAGATTTATCTAGGAGATGCATAGCAATGAGAGGGGAAGAGTATGTCTATGTACCCTCGTAGACCAAAAGTGGAAGCGTTATGAAACGCGGTTGATGTATTCCAACGTCTTCGCGATCCAACCGATCAAGTACCGAACGCACGGCACCTCCGCGATCTGCACACGTTCAGCTCGGTGACGTCCCTCGTACTCTTGATCCAGTTTAGGCCGAGGGAGAGTTTCGTCAGCACGACGGCATGATGACGGTGATGATGAAGTTGCCGACGCATGGCTTCGCCTTAGCACTACAACGATATGACCGAGGTGGAATTCTGTGGAGGGGGCACCGCACACGGCTAAACAATCAACTTGTGTGTTTATGGGGTGCCCCCCTCCCCCGTGTATAAAGGAGTGGAGGAGGGGAGGGCCGGCCCTCTCTATGGTGCGCCCAAGGGGGATTCCTACTCCTAGTTGGAGTAGGTTTCCCCCCTTTCCCTAGTTGGGGTAGGAGAAGAAGGAAGAGGGAGAAGGAGAGAAGGAAACGGGGGCCGACCCCCCTCCCAATTCGGATTTGGCTTGGGGGGCGCCCCCACCTTGGCCGCCTCCTCCTCTCTCCCACTAAGGCCCAATAAGGCCCATTGACTCCCCGGGGGGTTCCGGTAACCTCCCAGTACTCCGGAAAAGCCCGAACTCATCTGGAACCATTATGTTGTCCAAACATAGCCTTTCATTATATCGATCTTTATGTCTCGACCATTTCGAGACTCCTCGTCATATCCGTGATCACATCCAGGACTCTGAACTACCTTTGGTACATCAAAAACACATAAACTCATAATACCGATCGTCATCGAACATTAAGCGTGCGGACCCTACAGGTTCGAGAACTATGTAGACTTGACCGAGACTCACTTCCGGTCAATAACCAATAGCGGAAAATGGATGCTCATATTGGTTCCTACATATTCTACGAAGATCTTTATCGGTCAAACTGCATAATAACATATGTTGTTCCCTTTGTCATCGGTATGTTACTTGCCCGAGATTCGACCGTCGGTATCCTCATACCTAGTTCAATCTCGTTACGGGCAAGTCTCTTTACTCGTTTCGTAATGCATCACCCCGTAATTAACTCTTTAGTCACATTGCTTGCAAGGCTTATAGTGATGAGCATTACTGACAGGGCCCAGAGATACCTCTCCGATACACAGAGTGACAAATTCTAATCTCGATCTATGCCAACTCAACAAACACCATCGGAGACACCTGTAGAGCATCTTTATAATCACTCAATTACGTTGTGACGTTTGATAGCACACTAAGTGTTCCTCCAGTATTCGGGAGTTGCATAATCTCATAGTCATAGGAACATGTATAAGTCATGAAGAAAGCAATAGCAACAAACTAAACGATCATAGTGCTAAGCTAACGGATGGGTCTTGTCCATCACATCATTCTCTAGTGATGTGATCTCGTTCATCAAATGACTAAACATGTCTATGGCTAGGAAACTTAACCATCTTTGATTAACTAGCTAGTCAAATAGAGGCATACTAGGGACACTCTGTTTGTCTATCTATTCACACATGTATCAAGTTTCTGGTTAATACAATTCTAGGATGAATAATAAACATTTATCATGATATAAGGAAATATAAATAACAACTTTATTATTGCCTCTAGGACACATTTCCTTCAAGCACCTCTTCCCATGGCAAGAAAAATCGATCTAGTTGGCCTAACTAAACCAAAGATTCGAAGAAGAAATATGAGGCTATAAGTAATCATGCATATAAGAGATCAAAAGACTCAAATAACTTTCATGGATAAAAACATAGATCTGATCACCGCAAAAAGAGTTACATCAAATAGATCTCCAAGAGACCATTGTATTGAGAATCAAGAGAAAGAGAGAGAGGAAGCGATCTAGCTACTAACTACGGACCCGAAGGTCTACAAAAGACTACTCACGCATCATCGGAGAGGCACCAAAGAGGATGATGAACCCCTCCGTGATGGTGTCTACATTGGATCTATGGTTTCTGGAATTTGCGGCGGCTGGAATTGATTTTCGTCAACTCCCCTAGGGTTTCTAAAATATTGGGGTATTTATAGAGCAAAGAGGCGGTGTGGGAGGCCACCGAGGTGGGCACAACCCACCTGGGCGCGCCTGGGCCCCCAAGCGCGCCCTGGTGGGTTGTGCCCCCTCGGGGCACCCCCCCCCAAGTGCTTCTTCGGCCCAATGTGTGTCTTTTGGTCCATAAAAATTCCACAAAAAGTTTCGCTGCATTTGAACTCCATTTGATATTGATTTCCTGCGATTTCAAAACAAGCAAAAAACAGCAACTGGCACTTGGCACTATGTCCATTGGTTAGTACCAAAAATGATATAAAATGATTATAAAATGATTGTAAAACATCTAAGAATGATAATATAACAACATGGAACAATCCTAAATTATAGATACGTTGGAGACGTATGAGTATGCATCCGAGTGTGCCCTGCGGCGTGCGATGCAGCACCAGGCCGAGATCGACGACAAGGAGTCCATCTTCTCCAAGGCGCACACCCTCCTCATGATGGGTGGTTGGCCCGCCCCACACCCGCCATTCTCTCGGCCGTTGCCATGGCCGCAGCCAGCACGGGCTCGTCGGCTCATCGACCGCCGCAGCACCGTTCGCCAAGCTCGTCCGTGTCACATGGCACGCCAGATTTTCGTGCTCCGCCGCACAACCATGGGCAGACGCGATTCATTATGTCGCTGGACTGTGTGGTGGTCGAACTGACTATGCCCGCGGGTGTCATCGACCACAACATCGCGCCGAGGTATAGTGGCGCTTGGCCATTGTTAAGACGGCTCGCAAAGGAAGCAGCCCCGGTCGTTCTAGTTGGCTACCATTGTCGGTGCCCGCAAGTTGTTCGGTGATATGCCACCGCCGACGCGGACGCCCACGGTCGACGACCCGTACTACTCCTTGTTCATGTAGAACGTCATCTTTGAGGGCCATGGTGAGGCGTTCCACGTTGACGGCCATGAGCAACTTTTTGATCCCGACGCGACCCAAAGCCCGGATGGCCGTGCTACCTATCATGACTCTCAGTTCGGCGACCATGATGATGCCGATGGGGATGACCATGGCAACTCGTGGCATGAAGATGATGACTTGTCTTGTGAAGATGAGGAGGACGAGCTCGACATTTTGCAAAAGCCATTGTGTTTCATCGACGACCTCACCCAGAAGGCCGAAGCACAAAAGGGAAGGAAGAGCATTCGCACGGGATCATATAGCTAAAACGAGGACACTTTGGTTTGCGAGAGTTGGAAGGAAATCGGTCAAGATCCAATCAAAGGTGCCGAGCAAAAAGGAGTGATGTTTTGGACAAGAGTTCACAAGAACTTTCATGAGCGAAGAAAGTTTGCCCCCTACCAATTCGCAAGCACTCGCGGCATCAATTCAATCCAAAAAAGATGGGCATCCAACAAGAATGCAACAAATATTGTGTCGCGCTTGAGAGCGTCAAAGCCCGTCCCGTGAGCGGCCTAGGCCTTGGTGACTTGGTATAAACCCCTCTCTTTTCCATCATGCGTCCATTCATGTTGGCATGCCATTTAAGTTTCATGCATTTTTATGTCCTTTCATGTTGGCCGCATGTTTGAATTGTGTAGGCATTCCAATCTTTGCAAGCCTTCAAGGCCCGGCACAAAGACAAGCCATTCACTCTCACACATTGTTGGGTGCTCATCAAAGATTGCCCCAAGTTCAAGGACCAACACAATGCTCATAGGAAGAAGAGCGGAGAGAAGGAGGAGGCGGCCGAGGCTGATGTGGGAGACGTGCTCAAGAGGCCGGCAAGACAAGCTCGAAGTCCGACAGGAAGCGTGATGCGTCTTCTATAGTCTTGGAAGGAACTTTGGAGAATATGATGAGCCAAAAGGAAATGCGAGAGGAGAGGAAGAGCAAATGGAGGGAGGAGCAAATGAAGATATACCTAGATTTTTAAACGAAGAAGCTTGACATGGAGAAGGTTGTGAAGAAGAGGAAGCTTGACATCGAGGAGGTCGCTCAACTCAAGAAGCTCGAGATTGAGGCCACCAATGCCGACACTACAGCCAAGGAGATGGCGCTAGCGATCATGATCGTCGACAAGAACAATATGTCACGGGAGAGGAAGGCTTGGTTCACGAACCGGCAGAAGAAGATGTTCGCCCGCGACGGCATGATCTAGGTGAGATGACGGCCGCGGTGACGGTCCTTTTTGAAGGTTGGCTAGTGTGCCGGCCGCTGGCTTTATTGCCGGCGAGAAAACTTGTCTTTTTTGAAGGTTGGCTAGTGTGCCAACCACTGGCTGTGTTGCCGGCGTGAAACAGGTCTTTTTGAAGGCTGGCTCCTGTGGCGGCCGTTGGCTTTGTTGCCGGCGAGAAAACTTGTCTCTTTTCTAGGCTGCCTAGTGTGCCGGCCGCTGACTGTGTTGCCGGCGTCAGACTGTAAGCCGCCGGCTGTGTTGTCGGCCGGCGTGAACTAGTGTGAACCGCGCCGCGGCTATAAAATCCTTTGTTTCTCATTTTTGCATGCACGCGAACAAGATGCGGCTGAAATGCGGCCGCGCGTTGGGCGCCCGTCCGTCCGCCACATCCACGAATCCGGACGGACACGGCCTCATTCCCACACCTAAACGGAAGGAATCCGGACAAAGCGAACGTCCGTTTGGGATCGCGCGTTGGAATTGGCCTTATTAAATCTGATTTTCAGTATTGAAAATGGGGAGCCTTATTTCGAAAAAAAAAAAAAGCTCAGGGCAAAAACAGACGGCCCAGATACCCACGGGCCAACCACAACATCCTTTTCCCCTGCGCCGACGCTGTCTACGTCGCCTCGCCCGTGAAATGTGCGATCCGGCTCTGCTCCGAGAAGCGCACGAGCGAGAACAATCCATGATTTTGGCTTTGCAAAAGCGAACAAAAGGAAGCCGGAAGGAGACAGAACAACGCAGGATTGAACCTCGTTTCCTTTATATCTTCATCCGCAATCTGCATTCATACGTCCTCACTTTTCATCACTTTCTCAGCCGCCGGCACGTTCGATCGAACCAAGCCGAACGAGCCCTTTCCAAAACGACGGAGGGGGGGAAGCGAAGCAGAAGAGGAGGAGGAGGAGGGTGCGACCCGCGAGGTGACGACAAGCCCGGCAGCCCATGATGGGCGGGTGGGGCACGCGGCGGTTCGCTCACCGGCCGGCGAGCGAGCGACACCATCATTCCAGAGTACTCGTCAATCATCACGCGCGCGTCCCACGCTGCGCCCTCCCTGCTAGCCAGCCAACGGCCGCGCGCGCGGGGCAGCCAAGCCAGCCCGCCCCTTCAGCCGAGATGTGCGCGGGACGTCCAAAAACTCGCGGCGGGCGGGCGCACCAGCGATGGCGATGGCGGGTGGGGCCGGACAGCGGCGCTCGCGGGCGCGGCGTGCGCTCCCCTGTCGGCGCGGGCGGGGCCGGCCCGTCGCTGGGTTCTGCGATTATACTTCTGCCTCAGCGCGGCGCCGGCGTCGTGGCAGCGCGCGTATGGCGCGCGGTGGGGCACGGACTCCACTACCAGCCCAGCCCACACTAGCGGCAGGCAGCGGGAGCGCGGGCACTGTGCGTGAGCGGTGACTCCTCACTTGCCATCGACGGCACAAGTACTACGCAGCTCGGGGCGCGAGCTGGGCGTGGCCATCATTGGTGAGAACTGAGAAGCGAGCGTTACAGCCGGAGCAAGAAGTGCGGTGTCAGCTTCCATCACTCGTGGTACTACATGTAGCTCTCGGGATCGACCTGTCGATCTCACCGTCTTCTCCTGCCATGCATGCATCATGACTCTCCGGCCATGGGTGGATTGAGCTACAAGCTATACGTTGTACCCACGTACGTGTATGTCGTTGGATGGATTCAACCACCTAACTTTAATATACATCTCACCTCTGATTTTTAGGGTAAAAAAATCTGACACCCTCGGTTACATCGGATCCTGGTCGAATGCATGGCAATTAATCGTTGCAGCATGACAATTTTCACTGTAGAACATGGCAAATCCTATGCACAAGCATGCCAATTTTATCTGTTTTCGCATGGCAAATCCGATCATTAGATTTTTAGCGTTAAATATTTGAAGCCAGATTTTTAACATTTTCCAAAAACTTAAGCACATAAGATATTAGGGGAGGAAAAACTGTTACGACACACAATGGCGTCACCGTTTATATCCTCAAACAAATTTGTCATTTTCCGATAACGATGCTTCAATCTTGCTTGTGCATGTGGTACGGTGAAAGTTGGTATTTACACACATATGTATATTGTCTTCTTGCCTTGCAGAACATCCAAGATTTCTTTGATACAAAGGAACTCATGTTTTAAAAAAAATCAAACCGTTTGAAGTTTCCTGATCGTTTGACG
The DNA here is from genome assembly GCF_003073215.2 of Triticum urartu. Taxonomy (NCBI): domain Eukaryota; kingdom Viridiplantae; phylum Streptophyta; class Magnoliopsida; order Poales; family Poaceae; genus Triticum; species Triticum urartu. The sequence goes on from NC_053023.1 coordinate 635,345,565, forward strand.
TGATTTGATCATTAGGAATTATTTGTAATGATTTATTTGCATATTGTTTGAGAGGAAACTTCCATATACTCAAATCTCTAGTTACATGTATTTTGGTTTTCATGTATTGTGTCAATTACTCTTTAAGGACAATAGTGTAGTTTTCAAATCCTATAGGATTATAAAAACACTTGAGCTTTCTGTTTTGGAAATCCTACGGACCAAAAAGAGTTGAGCCAGTTGCCAAGAAAATTATCCAAGGACATAGCCGGCAGTTTTGTACTATGATTTGTGTGATTTTACATCTGGTAGTTGCACATGCTAGAAGATATTGTTGTGCATGTAGTAGGCAACATTACTTCCATACAACAACCACAATGTGGTTGTTACATATGCATAGATCATCATTGATTATAAAGCATATACTTAACTCCTTGTAACTTTCAATTCAAAGAACACAACGTTCACATCATCTCATAAACTTGTTTTAGCTTTCCACCTACTCCTTATTTTATGAAACAGAGGCATCCCTCTCCAATTTCCATTAAGAGAAACCTCACGGTTTGAATACATGGCCCTAAAACTAGAACAAGCCACCAAAAAAGTCAATGCATAATCCTCCATCCTAAGAAGCAAAGCGGCTAAATAGGCATCAAACCACCAGACTCCAACTTATATTACAGACCAAATGCAATATCATCAATAAAATGAACAAAAGGAACAACAATTCTGGAGAGTGAAACTAAAACACGGCTAGATGGACGAAGCAGTAAAATGAGAATTGATGCATCTAGGAACAATACCGACACATGATATGTGGTCCTACCAGAGATGTTGCCGGTTGAGAAAGTTCAGCCACTAATCCGCAGTACCCCGTGACGCCACCCATGTGATGCACGACAGACTTCACTTGCCACGTGCTCTATGATTTTTGCTCTCTGCATCAACACCCTTTGACTTCCCTTCCTCTTGTGCAAAATTTCCCAATTTGTTATTCAATGACATATCAACCTCATAAGCACAATTCGATCATTTATTAGCTTTCTTTCAAAAGAAACATTATTTCTGCATCTCTAAATTGTCGAAAAGATAGCAATGACACCAACTTTTTACTTTTCTTCTGAAAACTTATTATCCAACTACTAAAGGACATGATTAGGAATAGAATTCAGATTAAAAGTACATTTAAGCAAACCCCAGATTAGCTTAGCAACTCATATGAAGAAAAAAAATGTTCAATGCTCTAATATTGGCCACAAAACACACAATTTTGGGGACCTATCCAACCTCTTTGGAACGAATTATCTCTAGTTAATATGCTATTTTTACCGTCAACCAAATAAAAACTTTATTTTTTGGTGGAATTTTACTTTTCCATGATTTCTGTGTGGAAAAACACAATCATACATAGCAAGATATATATAAAGCAATTTGACGGTAAAAAGAGCATCATCAGTTAACATCAACTTAATATAATCCTTACTATGAGACATCGTAATTTCCTCACACCACATTTTGAGGCTATACCAAAGAGATAGAGTATCTCCCAGAGAGTTCTTCTAATATAAACCCCTCTTATCCATTTTGGAAGGCATCAGCCATAGTGCTATTATGATCAAAACTTAAATTTTGCAGTCTAGCATATGAAATTCTAATAGGTTTGTCATCAACCCACCAATGTTCCCAAAATCTACTATCTGGAAATCGCCCACCATTTTTTGCATTCTTGATAAATATGTGTTTGACTTCTATGATACTGGACCAGAAATGCCAGTCACTAGTATCATATTTAGTATCGAAGAGGCAACCATTATGAATAATTTTGTTCAGGAGGATCATTTGTCAGAGCTTACTTTTAGTTTCTAATTTCAACAACCAATTAGCCAACAAAGATTTGTTCATGATCTCAAGGTTTAATATCACCAAACCCCCTTGATCATTAGGTCTACACCAAGTATTCCAGTTCACCAGTGGTATTTTTTCTTGTTGTTATCACCTTGACAAACAAGCCAAGTCATGAATAAACTGACTCTCTTCTTCACCTCAATTTGGATGAGATAGAAAGACATCATTTATAAAGGTAGATTGCTTAGACAATATTGCACCAAACTCGGCCTGCCTGCAATGTTAAGCATTTTCCATGCCAACATCGACATCTATTTTATATCTTATCCACCACACAGTTTAGTGTACGTTCCTAATTCTAACACTGGAAACATGAATTCCTAGGTACTTCAAAGGTAAAACTCCCAATTTTCAAGTATAATTTCCCTGGTATAAATCAGTTTTATCCACATTATCCCCAAACAGGCATAACTCACTCTTGTGAAAATTAATAGTAAGCCCATACATCATCTGTTCAAAAGCACAAAGAATGAATTTTATTTTGCATTTTCAGCATCATCTTGTAGCGATAAAATTTTACCATTAGCATATTTAAGCATATTAACTCCATGGTCTAGAGCTCCATTAAGCACACCTTTAACTACTCCATTTTGTCTAGCATTTCCATAAAAATGGCAAGAACATCAAAAGCTAAATCAAAGAGAAGTAGGGAAAGAGAATCCCCTTGTCTGAGTTCTATACAAGTTGTGAAGTTTGGCCCTATCTCATATTCACTTTGTTTCCCGCATGCCCCCCTCCCATTGTAAACAAAATCTAGTCACACAATTTATTGGGAACCCCTTTACTTTTAACAGTAGGTGTACAAAGGGTCATTCAATTTTGCCATATGCTTTTTCAAATCAACCTTAACAAAAGGGCACTATTTTTTAATGATAAATAGTGTTTAAGGCTTCATAAATCACAACACCTTCCATTATGTATCCACCTTTGACAAAGACAGTTTGAGTGTGTGAAGTAATAGGGTTTACCAACAAGCTTGACCTTTCGTAAGAACTTCAGTAATTATTTTGAAACTCACATTCAGAAAACATATATGTCTAATCTTTTGGATTTGTTTTGCATCTTTGATTTTAGGAACCAAAGTTATAATGTCATAACTCAATTTAGTAGTATCCAACACACCCTTATGGATATCATCAAATAAATCCTTGAGATTTCATTTAGCCAGCGCCCAAAAATACTAGAAAAAAATCATTCAAGTTTTCCATGGAAAGAGGTTAAACAAGCAGCTCAACATCTTCTCTAGTAATTTTAGGAATATCCCAATCCGCTAAATTTATATTAGCTCCATCACCATGTCCAAAATATTTTTTATAAAGTTCAGTAATGTATTTCATAAGTGGGATGACCTGACCAAAGAGGGAGAGCACGTTTCCCTCCTTAAATATAAAGAATTGCAATAACCAGTCCTCGAGCACGTACTGGTGGGGGGGGGGGGGCATGACCACAACTTCACTCACACAAGCATTGCAACTTAAGCGAGGCCCAATCGTTGAACTCCACAACTTTAGCTCAAGTTTGTTCATATCGAATATAGGTAAATTTGATTCGGAAGAGTGGGCAAGCCTAAGGAAACCAACATAAAATTAGACTCTCCTGATACCATCTTCCACTTATTCTAAATGAAAAGTTAAAGATTATAAAAACCTAAATTTTGAATTGAAGAAGTCATGATGAGCAACACATGGTCTTACTTTGACAAGTGGTGGGAAATTAGGGTCCTCATGATGCTGGTGTGGAAAACCTATCAACATTTTATCTCGCCTACTCGCTAACGTGGTAACTTTGACGATGGGTTGTTTTGTGGGATATTTGTAGTTGTTTATTTTTTTTGAATACAAAAGATATCTCGGCGCACATATATTCAGACCGTTGATTTTGGCTATGTGCATCATAGCTATGCAGAGGCCCGGTGTTGCTCATCACGTTTCATATCCCACCGTATCCGCCTGATGCTACATTTTGAGTTTATAAAAACGTCATCTTATAAAAAGATAGGCACATTTTTTTGAAAAGGAGGTTAAAACCCCCGGCCTCTGCATCAATGCGATGCATACAACCATTTTTATTAATTATTCAGGAGAGCACAAAACGAAGGCAATCATAGCCGAACCATCACAAGATATGAAATTAACACCTACGACTAAGTCGACTTCTTCCGTAGCAACGCCTTCAAGAAGGTATACCCTCGTCGTTGCTGAGCCCGACCAATAATGGTCAAGACAAGAATTTTCACCCCGGACATGAAGCGGTGTTCCAATCAGCATCTTGATAATAGATCATTATATAGTCGCCTTCGTCAGTACTCCACGCCCACCTTCACGGCCGTCGAGTGGGCGCCCATGTCTCGGTGCGGAACTGGCTGCTGCTACTCCACACCGGCGCCAGTCACACTGCAGCATGCTTCATACCGTCGGAGCTGCTGCTCCGGAGCTAGAAGTCGACGGGGAACCACCACTGCGCCCCTTGCTCACCAGCGTAGGACTCCGTCGCTCGCGCCTCGAGCATCCTTGTGCGATGGACGCCACCCTCGCACCGGACGAAAATCTTCTTTGAGCCGGCATCGAGTGCCGCACACGACCACCGCTGCTATGCCTGCAAATATGCCGGCGCACTTGAATATGCACTGTTGTGCCACCTGATCTCCTTATCGCGGTTATCGAGGGCCGCCACCCCCACCGCAATGACCAACGGAGGCCACCGCCCCCGCCGCCATGACTACCCATGCATCCATTGCCGGCGATGTTGTGCGTGTCGTCGTCTCTGCGAACGCTGGCACCATCATCTTCACCTCTCTCGCACACCGAGACGCCGACACCGACATATTGGCGCACGACAACGAAGCAGCATCGTCCAAATCTGCCTCGTCCATGGTCGCCTCTGGTACTGCGATCATAGACGCCCGTGCATTGTTCCATGGCCACCTCACTCGAGGCTGACCCATCCTTCACCATAGTTGTGCCGTTGTCGGCAGCACCGGCGTAGTCGCATGCCGGCGCTGGCTTCACATCTGACTCGAAGGCCGCATCCAGATCATCGGCGTTGCAGTTTCTCGTTGTGACCTCCGCGGCCACGTACGAGAAAGTGCTGAGACGTGCGGCATTAGGATCTCCGTGGTTGCATACACACTCCTGGCAGCGCTCACCACTGCAGTTACGGGCAGCCGCGCCGATGCCACCGGCCGCCGCTGGCTGCATGAGCGAGTACGGGTGTGAGAAGGAGGAGGCGCCTTGGCCAGCGCCGCGGCCAGGACCGACAAGGGACGTCTCACCCTGTGCCGGCGCATGGATGCGCGTGACGACGTCGTGGCCACGACCGCGCCCTCTGCTCTCATGCCACCCTCCGAGCACCACCTGCCGCCTCCAGCCATCTCCCTCCGCCCCGGACATAGCCATCCCCGAGATCCAGCCTCCTGGAGGCCGCCGACGGGGTGTGGTGGCTGGGGATGTGCGCGAGATCTCCGAACCGTTTTTTTCGGATCGGGAGGTTCTTTCTTGCCCATCCTCTCTAGCCGTGAAGGTGAAGATAGTCAAGCTTGGTGCAGACAGGTCGAGGTTCAGCTTAATAGTGAAGATGAAGAAAACGACCAAGCTTCCTTCTAGTCCTACGCCATGGCAGGGTATTCTTCCTTGGTCTCTTGGTCGTCCGCATATATATTGCCATGCATTTTGTTTTGAAGCAATATTCTGCAACACTTCATTCAAGTGTTCCGGATGGAAGGCCATTATTTGAACCGTACACGAGCACGCCTTAAAAGCTAAAACTCTTGACAAATTTTGTAGCCGGTGTCGACGACAACATGACTTGGGTAGCTCGGTCGGTGCGGCGTTGAAACGAATTACGCTGTAGACTGAAAACAAAGGGGCAGGTGCACTGTCGCGTAATAGAACGGAAAAGAAAGGAAAAAAAGGTTGCACCAAACAGTGACGCCCAGGGAATTTAGAAGGCCGTGTCGCCGGCACGTGCGAGTGCGAGGCCCCCACCAAACCGCCATTCCCAGCTGGGCTTCCTCCCTTGGTGCCTGCCTTCCCTTACAATGGTCGATGGAATCCCGGCCGGTTGACCGACCGGCCGACTCCTCGCGGCCTCCGATCGAGCAAGAACACCTCTCCACCCCCTTCCTCCCCCTCCTTCCTCACAGTACGTCGCACATCCATCCATCTGCTCCAAATCCAATCCCCTCACCGAGCTTCTGGCAGCTGGAGTAGCTGTGAGAGGCATACGGAAATATTAAAAAAGAAGGGGGAGGGAATCCACTACTGGCCTAGCTATTTGAGCAAAACGTATGTGGGAAGGGCGGACATAGGAGGGACAATTCCACTCACTGCCCAACCACAGCGCCTTCCTCCTCTCTCTCCCCTCCATCCGCTCAAGAAATCTACCAGAAGCAGCTCAGCAAGCCGCAGGAGCTCCTCTTCGTCTTCCGGCCGTCGTCCTCCTCCTGGTATTCAGATTTCTGGGGAAAGAATTGTTTGGGAGGTAGCCTGGCGATTGGAGCCTTCGCATGGATGCAGCCCACTGGCCCCAGGTAAATCTCCTTGTGAGAATTTGGCTTCTCTTCTCCTTGATCTCGCCGCGGCCTGTTCATCCTCCTCTCTGTGACATGGTTCTTGGTGTGCGCGCGCTTTCTCTGATGGGAGCATGATCTCCCTCTGTGTGGATGTCCTCTTGGGTCGTGTTCTTCCTTTATATGTTATGCTTTGTGTAGATCTATGCATCTGCAACACAATCAGGACCCCTCTCCCTTCTCCATAGGCTTTAAGGTGAAGGTGAAGGTGAGCCCCCGGCCTGCGGCTTTAATCCTCTCTCTGCTGCCCTCCTCCCCTTTTGATCCATGAAAACACGCACCATCACCTTTCTTTTCCCCTCTTTCTAATCCCCCTTTCCTCACCATCATCCTTTTTATCCCCTCCTCACCTCACCTCCCCCTTCCTTTCTCATAGCTTTTCTTCTCTCTCCTTGTTGCCTCGCATCAAAAGAGGAGAGCAGCAGCCATGTCCTGGTGATGTGTGGCAGTACCACAACCCTACAACAGCACAAGCAAAGTTGTGTTTTTTGTGTGTGGTGGTGTGTTTCTCTTTCATCCTTTCTTCTTCCCCGGCCCTTATCACCTTTTCCTTTGCCTTTCTCTGCTAGCTGCCTCTAATCTCCCTTTGTATCCTTTTGCTTGGTTCTTAGTTGCACCGTAGAGATTCTTGACGCCCCCACCCCCCCCAGCCTCCCCCCTGACCTCTGCATGCTCGCTCACCACATGTTATCTTTCTTCACTTTGTTCTTGCTTGCTCTAGGTGTTAGCTAGCTTGGCATGTAGTGGGCTTGTGTTGATCATCGTTTGTTCTCAACTTCTGACTGATCAAGTGCTGCACTATGTGTGTGTCTGTGTCCTCAGGGGCTAGGGCTGGTGAAGCCAATGGAGGAGATGCTGATGGGAGCACCAAGCTCGAACCAGCAGGTGCAAGGCTCAAATCCGAATCCACCGGCGCAGGCCCCGTCGTCGGCGCCTGGGGCTGGAGGCCCCATGAGGGGCGGGACGCCGGCCATGGCAGTGGCAGCCTCCGGGGTTGGAGCGGGTAGCACGGAGCGGCGGCCGCGGCCGCAGAAGGAGAAGGCGATCAACTGTCCCCGGTGCAACTCCACCAACACCAAGTTCTGCTACTACAACAACTACAGCCTCCAGCAGCCGCGCTACTTCTGCAAGACGTGCCGCCGGTACTGGACGGAAGGCGGGTCGCTGCGCAACGTCCCCGTCGGCGGCGGCTCCCGCAAGAACAAGCGCTCTTCGTCGTCGTCCGCGTCAGCGAGCGCCTCAGCGGCTGCCTCGGCGACTGCGTCCGTCGCGAACTCGTCCATGCTCGGGGCGGCGCCGAACAAGAACCCGAAGCTGGCGCACGAGGGCGCAGCGCACGACCTGAACCTCGCGTTCCCGCACCACCAAGGCGGGATGCAGGCGCAGGCGGACTACATGGCGTTCCCGAGCCTGGAGAGCAGCAGCATGTGCAACCCGGGCGGCGGCGGAATGGCGGCCAATGGCGCCCGTGCCGGTGGCGCGCTCTCCGCGATGGAGCTGCTCCGGAGCACCGGCTGCTATATGCCGCTGCAGATGCCGATGCAGATGCCCGGGGAGTACGGCGCCGCGGGGTTCTCGCTCGGGGAGTTCCGCGCGCCGGCGCCACCGCAGTCGCAGAGCTTGCTAGGCTTCTCGCTGGACGCGCACGGTTCGGTGGGCGGGGCTTCCATGGCGGGGTACGGCTCCGGTGCCGGGATGCAAGGGATGCAGGACAGGTCGGGCAGGTTGCTGTTCGCGTTCGAGGACTTGAAGCCGACGGCAAACTCTGGCGCCGGTGGCGGTGAGAGCGGTGGTGGTTCTGGCGCAGGCGTGGATGGCGGCGACCATCAGTTCGAGCAAGGCAACAAGGAGCAACAAGGCAACGGCACCCCCGTTGGGCAGCCCGACACGCCGGGGTTCTGGAACGGCATGATCGGCGGCGGCGGCACCTGGTAACGTGGACGGCGGCGCCCATGCATGCATAGTTCATCGTCGGCTGTGCGTGCATGCATGCGCTTCCAAGCTGCAGCTGGAGATAGGGCACAAAGGTTTAATAAGATGGTGGATATGGTGTTTGATATCTTTCTTTCTTTCTTTCTTTCTGGTGTTCTTGTTCTTCTTCTTCTTCCTTGGAGTTGTGCTCTAGCCGTTCATTTGTGTTTGGTGATCGACTTGGGGGCTAGCTAGCTCTAACACATCAGACTATCAGAGTACACAGCATTTTAATCTCTGTTGATCGGTGCCATGGATGCTACCATATGCTAGCCCATGTGAAGCTTATTTTTAGGCTGGCTTGGAGTTAGCTAGCTAGGCCTCGGTACATACCACCTATCCAGTACGTACATGGCGCATGTGGTGGTGCGGTTTCTCTGGTTTGCAGGGCCAACTTTAGGAGACCTGTAGGAGTGGGGAGAGGACCGAGCTACAGTGTGTTTGGTGGTAACAACAATGCACTGCATGCATGCACGGTGTTCCAGCTTTGTGTGTAGATGCAGATCGTTTGGGGACCGATGGCTTCCAAGTTTGTAGTGGTAGCATGTAACTTTGTACTTATATTATTTGTTACTTATGTTACATACAATGAGTACAAGTACCATCATCTTGGTTTTCATATACAATTACAAATTCCTCTTCATTACTGTGCTTGTTGGTTTATGCATATATAGGCTCATCCAAAGTTGATCAGAAGAGGTATTTAGAGCATGTAATAATATGTGTCCTTTAGTGTCATTTCCAGTTGAACTGATTATATTGGTGTACATCTTGCTGCCTGATTTTTATAAGCTTGTCTTTCTATCTGTCACCTCTCCCTGCCTTCCTTTTTCTTGTACTAGCAGGCAAAGCTCTGAGATGTCATGTCTCGCCACCATCGCCCCGGAGCCAAGAATCTTCCAGCCATGAAAAGCACTAGCGAGGGGGGTAGCTAGGAGAAGTGGAGGGCATGGGCGCAAGAGAATAAGTACGTATGACAAACATCCCACTCCCTGAAAGAAAGAAAGAAAGATAGAAACTTAACTTGCTTCTCTCTCCTCACATGGTATTATTATATCATATGATGGCCATCTGTAGGTCCTTGAGCAGGCCATTTGTACCATCCATCTATAATTATATTTGTAAACCTAAAGGTACACTGCCATGCTATCCCCTCTCCCACCATCGTGCTCCTTGCATCTCTGCCCCCTCCATCCTCTTTATCTCATGTCAAGTGGGTAAGAATGCAGCAACTTTTCACTCATTTGCTTTTGTTTCTAGTTAGGCATTCACAAGCCCCCGGTTCACCTGCCCAAACCAAAAAGTTGTCACCTAATGATTCATCTCTTGCACCGATTTTGGTGTCATTTCCTTGTACTGCATGCATGCATGGACTGCAGAGTATAATCACCCTCATTAGTTTACTGGGATGTCACACAAACTGGTCACATGCATGCATGCCAGCAGCCGTATCTTGGGGCTTGGGAGAACTTGGAAGGGCCCCAAAAACATTCTCCTAGGGATGAGGGCGTGGAAGGAATATTGCTTGACTGCCTTGTTCGAGCACTGGCTACTTTATTAAACAAGCAAACTATCCGGTGGCCTACTACATATAGTTCTGTGCAAACCATATGCAAAAGAGTTACTGCTAGTACTAGTATTGTTGTTATCTCCTTGATAGTACTAGTAGTAGTACCTAAGAGCTAAGGATATCTGGGTCAGTGGGTGAGGGTAAGTATATGCATGCATATGCTATTGTTGCCATGTTTTACACCATAGCTGCACCACATCCTAAATGATAAATTTGAACTAAAACCATGACACATATGACGGTTCGGAGGGAGTAATGTTCTTTTTCGACAATGGAAATATATATATTAATTCTAAAAAAAGCATGCTTACTAAACTAGAACTACTGGGAATGGATGCTTAATAATCTAAATTGCATTATATTAATTCTCAAAAAAAATGCTACAGTATTAAATATTGCGCTAACACTCCATAATGTACTACTAGCTTTATTGATCCCCACAAGAAAAGGTAGTACTCTAGTTGATGATTTGTAACTATCTCATTTCCCCACGTCTAGGTAGTACTAGTAGTAGTTTTCCTCTCTGCTACTACTTGTATGCTATCGCTTGTGCTTTGTCTGCATGCTGTCCTTGCCTCACTCCATGCCATTTCAAGGAGTGTTGGCGCAATGGTAGGCCATTGTTGGTTGCATGGAACCTATAGCTGCCGCATCCCATTAATGGTGGTGCGATCGCTTCCTTTCAGAGAGCACACACATATCTCTTTCGCCTATGTTGCACATATATATGGTTGGGGATGTCCGGGGCCTCGCCTTTCAACCCGTTTATAGCAATCTCTACCTAAACTTGCAGCTCTTTGCACCTCCTTATTTATGGGAAAGAGGTGAAGCAGGTAGGCCGGAGAGCATATATGCAAGTGTACCACGTACTGTGCTGTGCGCTCTTCTTCATTTTCATCTCAGCTCAGCTCCCTGCTTTCTGAACGCACTTTCACCAGGCATGCTACTTCCATGCATGATCCACTTACGAGTTAGGTCCGAGTCTTATTGCCAGTGCTGCTTTCCGATGTGGAGGGTGCAACTTGCTTCAAATGGCTGGTTTTACACATTGCAGAGAGCACAGGCGTGTTTTCCAGTTGCAGAATGGATGCTATTTAAATGCAGATGTACCCACGCACGCCTTTTACCGCGGCAGTAGTACTATGACACCGCAGCTTCTTTTCTAGGGCAAAGTATCACCACCTCACGCCGCCCACTAATAGTTACCTGCACAATTCTAGCTACTGGCCTGGTACTAGCTAGTGTCTATCTGGTGTACACACACTTAGGAGTCTGCAACTGCAAGTATATCTATGCAAGCTCATGATTGATGTTTACTGACAAAATGAACTTATGACGACGCATGGTTGTGTGCATCGCAGTGATACAAAGACCTGGGTTTCAACCTCCTTTTCGAAAAGAAAAAAAGCTTACAAAACAACCAATGTTAATTAGAATCCACATGTTTATTCATTCTAACATGCCTGAATTAGAATCCACATGTTCATTCATTCCAACATGACTAATACACCTATTTTGGTGTAACAACTAGGAAATTAAATGACACAAATACTCCCTCCCTGGTCAAACATGGTTTGACCATGTTTATCAACAAATAAGAGCATTGCTTATATCCAACTGATGGATATATAATCTTAAAAAATGCTCGCTCATAACTAGCTATGGATACATATACTCAATGCATGACCCACCGCATCGTGTGACAAAGCTCGTTGTAGCCAATGTTGCACATTGTTGTGGCTGACTGCAAATCTACATTCTGCTTTTATTCTATTAGATTATGGATGGGCTTAGGCCCATATAAGACAATAATCCCTGATTAATCTCAAAGGCCCATGCATGTGTATCGCAAGTGGTGGGAAGTGTGGAAAGTTTAGTACCACTAGCAAGATGCCCGTGCATTGCACGGAACATCAAGATGCACTTTTTTTTACAAAACACCTGTTGTGATTGACCCATGCGGGAGTAATCCCATGTGTAAAAACTAATGATATCTCAAGAAAGAGGAGAGATAAGGTGAGGAGGAGTGGGGCGTGGTGGTGATTGATGGTCGGACTGAGCGGAGGCATGGGGATGGACGACGCCGGCAGCGGCCACCATGCCAGATTGTTCCAAAGGCTTCTTTTTTTAATTGCTCAACAATGAGGTTGTGGGAGATAAGGATGAACGAGGGAAGGCCTTATCTGCAAATGTGGAGAGAGGTGCGGGTATCTTTTTGCAAAATTGCCATAGTTTGCTTTCTATCCGTCAGATATAGATCGGACGGTCTATATTGCAACATGGCAGGCACACCATCATCACCAACTCGGTTTTTTTTATAAAACTAGTAAGATGCCCGTGCGTTGCACGGCTAACCAAAATGCATTGATCTAGAGTAGTTTATTTCACAACTTATGTGGTGGTCATCTCATGTGTAACAAATATCAATATGTTTCTTTGGATATATTCATTCTGCTTTTGAGCTCACAAGCATCCGGGTGAAGAGTAAATGCAGGCAGAATAGCAAACATAACAAACCTATTCTTGCAAACAAACACGTTCCAGTGTTCAAGCTGCATGCAAAACTTCATGAAGAAAAAACACTTGTGGTGCTTTGCCAAAAAAAAGCTTTTAAAATAGTTTTTTAACGATTTGTTTATTTTTCTAGTCCAACATTAATGTTATTTTTTCATGAAATGTTGCACAAATAGTTCTACATGTTTGTTTCCAAAAGATTTCTTTAAATTTTATTGATATTATTTGAGCTCAAGAGCCAAGTTCATGTCCCATCTTCCTTCTGGCATTTCTTATGCAACAATCAAGTAAAAAAATAGGACAAACCTATAATTAGATCCTTGCCGTGCCGAGCTGAGTCGGGCCGAGCAACTACAGAATAGGCATTTCTTCCATATGTTACCATTACATATCTGCAACTGCAGAAGAAGATTTTCTTCTTCATCAATACCCATACATTGGTCCTTGTCAGATCAGAAGGCGAAGGGCAGTGCATCTCACCTCCCCACACTCTGTTCCATCTATGAGAGTGTGATCAACATGGATTGCGTAGCCGGGAAGGGGGAAATAATAGTAGGTGGTGGCTGCGCCGCCGAGGATGAGCAGGGCGTAGCCACCAACGTACTTGTGGGGGTTGGTGTTGGAGGAGACAGGGGAGGACACAGACGTTGTGGTCGCAGTTGGGGCTGCTGAAGCAAGAATACAGGGGAGGCAGTGAAACGTTGGGGCTCGAACGACTCCGGTGGTTAAATGTTGGGGTTGTGGCTCGTTTCCAGCCCAGTATTTTTTTAAATTAGCAGCGAAATGTATAGGCTACAAGAGCAGCCCAAGCCCAATACGAAGCTATCCTTATTTGGTGACCTAGATGAGCAGCATGTACCCACTGACCCACGCGATGCATCCATCCCCCCGCCGCCGCACACGGCTGTTGCTCACACCTCCCTCCCTCTTACATTCTCTTCTTCTTCCCAACGCATCCATAATCCGTCCCCGCCGCATGCACACAGGCATGCTTTCGTCGCCGAGCGCACACACGCACGCAGATGCTCACGTGTTGCCCACCCATGTTCTTCTCTGCGTGTGTTGCGTCCTCACCAACGTCGGCAGGTGCGTGCCCTCCGCCTAAACGCCGCACCGCCACTTGCTCTGGCACGCCCTGGTGGCCGGCGGTGACCACCATCACTCACAGCACATCCACAGCATGCACCTCCCTTGTCCATCCACTCACGAGCCGCTCAGGATAAACAGAGCCAGTGCAGAACGAGCCGAGCCACCCATATGCAGCTCGTTGGCATCACCCAGCCGAGCCGAGCTGGCTGCTTCCGAGCGAGCTAACATGGCTGTCTGAATTCGGCTTGGCTCGTGTCCAGTCCTAATCGGCAGCATACTTACCCAGGTCGAAGTCAGGGAGACAGGGAAGGGGATGGTGGAGACGGCGAGGAGGGGTTTGTGGTAGTGGTCGGCAATGGAGCCTGGGGGCGAACAAACGACGGCACCGACCTGTCCAGATCCTTCTTTCTTTCCTGAGATGGCGCTAGATGAGGTGGGGTAGAGATGGGCTAAACACTGAACTGGAGTGGCAGGGGGTTATTTGTAAAATTGCCATAGATTGTCTCAGACGCGTTGGATGCAAATCGGATGGCTGTAAATGAAAGATGGCAGGCACACCATCATCACTAACTCAGATTTTTATAGGAGTAGAGATTAGAGATATTGCTACAGTAAGAAGAGTGCGGGGCCGCTCCATCACTTGCTATTGGGAGCTTGGAAATAGGAGTGGTACAAGCGCGCTTCACCTCCGCCGCCTGCCTCGCCACGCCAAGCCTCGTCACGACGCGACGCGACGCGCGCGCACCGCTGGTTGCGGGAATGAGCCGAGCCAAAGCTTATTTTTGCCGGTCAGGAATGGTTAATTAATCTCAGATTAATTAACGAGTCGCTTACGGAAGTGCCACTGTTCGAGACGTTGGACCGTGGGCTATTCGCGGACTCGGTCATGGGCCTAAGAGGCCATTCTACCCGACGGCCTATATAAGAAGGTGCTGGCCAGTGGATCGGTCGTGGGCCTGAGAGGACCATCTACCCGACGGCCTATATAAGAAGGCGCTAGCCAGTGGAGTGAACCCTAACTAAGTTCACTCAGTTCCTCTCGCACAACCCTAGCCGTCATCTACTGTTCATGTGCCTCCGGAACCCTGTATTTCGAGATCCTGCCCGAGAGAATGGCAATAAGGTTTTTGGTGAGCGTCTCGACGCGACTGCTCCCGATCCGTCCCCGTTTCCATCCGCCTCTACTTCCACTACTTCCCCTGCATCGACTCCATGGCTGACGACGAAGCCGCGAAGAAGGCCTCTGTCGATGCCGAGGCTGCTGCTGCCACAACCGTGTTGGCCTAGCTAATCGGAGGGTATGACACGTTCATCCCCTATTTGCTCGTTCATGTGTTGGACGTATATATGTTGTTCATAGATGTTTTGATTCTATGTAATGTATGTGCTCACATGCTTAGGTATCGGTATGAGATGCATACCGTATTTTCCATGCTTACTGTTTACTCGTGGATTAGATTAGTCGGAAAAGTGCTAATATTTTCAACAATCCAAAAACCTTATTTTAGGCACTTTTCGACTCATGGCTTCGCCACTACACTGAAACCGGAAAAGTTTATCGGGACGCATTTTAAGTGTTGGCAGACGAGGACTACCTTGTGGCTCACTACAATGAACATGTTCTAGGTTGGTGGTGTGTCTCCCACAATAACGATTGCTCCTGAATAGGAGAATGCGTTTAGGGAGGCAACCACCATCTTCGTGGGAGCCGTTCTTACTGTGACCAGAGACAAGCTAGTCGATGCGTATCTTCATACGCGTGTTGCCAAGAATTTGTGGGATGGGCTCGAAGCTAAATTTGGCACAACCGATGCTGGAAGCGAGTTATATGCTATGGAGCAGTTCCATGATTACAAAATGGTTGATAACCGTTCTGTATTTGACTAGGCCCATGAGATACAATGCATCGCTAAGGAGCTGGAGCTCCTAAAGTGTGACTTACCAGACAAGTTTGTCGCGGGTTGCATTATTGCAAAACTCCCTCCTAGATGGAGGAACTTTGCTACTTCTCTCAAGCACTTGAGACGTGAATTCTCTGTTGAGGATGTCATTGGTCATCTAAGTGTTGAGCAGAACTCGAGAGCAAATGACTCACGTGTGGAAGGGGCAGAGGATTCTTCTAGCGACAATGTGGTGCATAAGAATGTCCACAAGTTCAAGGAAAAGAACTCTGTCGAGCAGATTACTACCTTTAAGAAGAAGGCTAAGAAGAAAGACAAAAGAGAGATGGCTGCTTTACTTGTGGTTCAGAGGAACACGGGGCAAACAAGTGCCCAAACAAGTACAAGAAGCCAGGAGAGGACTCCAAGTCTGTCAATGTCACTTTGAGCAACAATGATGGGGCATCTGGGTATGGTAATTTGTTTATCATACTTTTAGTTTGTTAGTCCACTGATTAGTGGGTTGACACTGGGGCCAATATTCATGTGTGTGGTGATGTGTGTTTGTTTTCTTCTTACCAAGTCGCACGAGATTGTTCCGTCCTGATGGGGAATGGCTCGCATGCTTCTGCTCATGGTGCTAGCATGGTAGATCTAAAGTTCACTTTGGGAAAGATCGTGCAACTGAAGAACGTGCATCATGTCTCCGCCATCAATAAGAATCTCGTTCGTGGCTCCCTTCTCTGTAAAGAAGGGTTTAAGTTAGTATTTGAGTCTAACAGAGTAGTCCTATCTCGGTATGGACTATTTGTTGGAAAAGGATATGACTGTGTTGGTTTGTTCCGCCTTTTCCTAGAGGATTTCTGTAATAAAGTCGTGAACCAAATTCATTCTAATGTGAACAAATGTGAGGTTTGGCATTCACGTCTTTGTCACATAAATTTCGGTTGTATGACGTGTCTAGCTAAGATGAATCTACTCCCGAGTTTCACTTTAGCCAAAGGCTCTAAGTGTCATGCGTGTGTGCAAGCAAAGCTACCTCATAAGCCTCACAAGCCTGCGAAGGAGAGACACCTGGCACCACTAGAGCTCATACATTCAGATCTCTGTGAGATGAATGGTGTGTTGACTAAAGGTGGAAAGAAGTACTTCATGACTATGATTAATGATTCCACTAGATTTTGTTATGTGTATTTGTTAAATACAAAGGATGAGGCTCTACACTACTTTAAAATCTATAAGGCTAAAGTTGAGATCCAACTTGAGAAGAAAATAAAACGAGTCCGGTGTGATCATGGTGGAGACTACTTTTCTAGTGAGTTCGATTTATTCTGTGCGGAACATGGTATTATTCATGAGAGGACGCCTCCCTATTCACCCCAGTCAAACAGGGTTGCCGAACGGAATAACCTTACTCTAACAGATTTGGCTAATGCCATGTTAGATACATCGGGTTTATCCAAGGCATGGTGGGGGGAGGCTGTATTGACATCATGTTATGTCCTGAATAAAGTTCCGGCGAAGGATAATGAGACTGCTCCCTATGAGCAAAGGGAAAATAAAATAACTACACTCTCTTACTTGTGCACTTGGGGATGTTTGGCGAAAGTCAATGTGTCGATCCCCAAAAAGCGTAAGCTTGGACCAAAGACTGTGGATTGCGTTAATTTGGGCTACGCTAAGAATAGCGTTGGATATAGATTTCTAGTGGTGAAATCTGAGGTACCTGACCAGAAGGTCGGTACAATTATAAAGTCTAAATATGCTACATTCTTTGAGGATATTTTCCCCATGAGAGATATGTAAAGCACTTCCAGACTAGAATCTGATCAGACTCCTGAACCTACCATTCCGATGGAATACTATGACCACAAAAGTGATGAAAGTTCCACGGAGGATGACGAGGAAGCTCATGTCAGGAGCAAGAGACAAAGGACTGCAAAGTCTTTTGGTGATGATTTCCTCGTGTACCTCGTGGATGACGACACTCCTAGTTCCATTTCAGAAGCTTATGTATCTCCGGATGCTGACTACTGGAAGGATGCGGTCCGTAGCGAGATGGATTCCATCATGGCTAATGGGACATGGGAGATCACTGACCATCCTTATGCTTGCGTGTTGGGGAACGCGGTTGTCGGTGTCAAAACGGGCGGATCTCGGGTAGGGGGTCCCGAACTGTGCGTCTATGGCGGATGGTAACAGGAGGCAGGGAACACGATGTTTTACCCAGGTTCGGGCCCTCTTGATGGAGGTAAAACCCTACGTCCTGCTTGATTTATTCTTGATGATATGAGTATTACAAGAGTTGATCTACCACGAGATCGGAGAGGCTAAACCCTAGAAGCTAGCCTATGGTATGATTGTATGTTGTCCTACGGACTAAAACCCTCCGGTTTATATAGACACCGGAGGGGGCTAGGGTTACACAAGGTCGGTTACAAAGGAGGAGATATACATATCCGTATTGCCTAGCTTGCCTTCCACGCCAAGTAGAGTCCCATCCGGACACGAGACGAAGTCTTCAATCTTGTATCTTCATAGTTTAACAGTCCGACCTAAGGATATAGTCCGGCTGTCCGGAGACCCCCTAATCTAGGACTCCCTCAGTAGCCCTGAACCAGGCTTCAATGACGATGAGTCCGGCGCGCAGTATTGTCTTCGTCATTGCAAGGCGGGTTCCTCCTCCGAATATACCACGGAAAAATTTGAATACATGGATAGTGTCCGACCCTGCAACTTAAGTTCCACATACCACTGTAGAGAGAATAATATTTCCACAAATCTAATCTGCTGACACGTTTTGGCAACATGACATCATGCCATAGCTCGGTGATTATTCGAACCGTTTCCAATAACTAGCCCCGCACATAATGCGAGGCAGTTTTTTGACACGTCTTGTCAAAGCAGAGATCGTGTCCCCCTTATTACGGGATTCTCATCAATACGGACGTGGGTAACCCAACCGCGCCATCGATTACTGCGCTTGGGGGATAAGCGAGTTTTACCAGGCTAGTGGGGGCGCATAGTTTTTGCCGCCCTTATAAAGGGACAAGGTTTAACCTTTTTCTACCCACGCCTTCTTCCTCCTTGCTCATCCATTCTTGCACACTCGAGCTCCAACGCCCAAGTCCACATCCTTCCCCTCAACCTTCTCCAATCATGTCCGGAGCGGGAGGCAAATGGATGGCTTCCTCCGTTACGGAGGGACACATCAAGAAGCCGCGCAGAGCCGGATACTTAGCCGCGAATATCGCGCATTGGCTGCCCGCTGTGGGGCAGATCATTCCTACCCCTGAACCTCACGAGAGGGTAGTTTTCCTCCACCACTTCCTCCGCGGACTGGGGTTTCCCCTCCATCCATTCATCCATGGTCTCATGTTCTACTACGGGTTGGACTTCCATGATCTGGCCCCGAACTTCATCCTCAATATTTCGGCGTTCATCGTCATGTGTGAGGCTTTCCTCCACATCCGGCCCCACTTCGGCCTGTGGTTAAAGACCTTCAATATCAAGCCGAAGGTAGTGGGAGGCCAACAAGCAGAATGCAGCGGAGCCATGGTGGGCAATATGCCCAATGTTATATGGCTTGAAGGCTCCTTCATGGAGACCATAAAGGGGTGGCAATCGACGTGGTTCTACATCACCGAACCGCGCGACACCAACTGGGTGGCTGCCCCCGAGTTTCGATCCGGAATCCCCACGCGGCTCACCTCCTGGAAAGAGAAGGGCTTGTCCTGGGGTTCATCGGTGGAGCTGGACGGAGTCCAGAAATGTATCCAGAATATGGCAGGCAAGAAGCTCAAGTTTGTCAACATAGTCCAGGTCATGCTCATCCGCCAGATCCTCCCGTGTCAACAACGGGATTTCAACTTGTGGGAGTTCGACCCGGCCCAGCACCAGACTCTGAGCGAGCTCTTCTACACGACGCACAAGGACGTCTGGAGGGTGCTGTTCAAGGGCGCCCAGGTCCCTCCCTCTCTCACCGAGGATCGCGGGCTAAGCGCGAAGCGCCTAGTGCATTCGGTGAGTTCTATACATCTGGTAGGATATTTAATTTCCCTAGCTTAACCATGTGCGGGGTCTGAGCTCCATGCCTTTGACAGGACTGGGTGGAGACGTCGGGGCAGATTAACTGTCCGGCCCCTCTGCCCGAAGACACTACGGACGCTCTCCTAACGGAGATGCTGACTCCGGCTCCTTACAAGGTGCCGGAGAAGACCAAGTAGGCCAAGGGAACCCGAAAGAGTTCCCGATGCCAGGTGTTATCGGACTCATCGTCCGATAACTCCGCGACGCACTCCTCCCCCGAAGACGAGGAGGAAGATGAAGATGCTCCCCCTCCAGTCGGGGGAGACAAGAAAAGGAAGGCCGCCCCAACCGGGCGGGCCGAAGGGTCCAAGAAGGGAAGGACTCTCCTTCTGGACTACTCTACCACCGCCACCGAAGGCGAAGACGAGTGGCTGCTCAGGGCCAAGCCCCTGGCGAAGTCGTAAGTATTCGGATGCCAGAGTAACTCATAGCATACCTTTGTAGCACTGCTTCTCCTAACGCCAAATTATGATTATGCCCGTATCGACGTATCGACGTATCTTCGGACGTATCTTCGCCAGGCCCGTATCGACGTATCTTCGTCGGACGACTGGCTGGGCTCGTCGGATATGGATAGCGATACACATCCGACCGCCACCTCCCCTTGCCCTATGGACAACGCCGAGGTAGAGGGGAGACAGTCCCGGAGGCGCCTCAAGGCGACCTTCCGGATTCCGGGAGCAGAGGGAGCAAGGCTCCTGAGGGCTCCGAGTTCAGCCCTCAGCCGAACACCGTGCCGGAACCTCCAGTGGTTCCGGACTCATGCAGGCGGCCTCCTTCCAAAAGGGGCAAGACGCCTGTGCCGGTGACCTCTGTCCATCCAGAGGCACTGGACAGTCTACTGGGAGCTCTTCGCAGCGCTTCCATCAACGAAGAGCACCGCACTATTATGAGTGCGGTGATCCAGAAGGTTCAGTCCGCCAAGAGTGGACTGACTGAAACCTGTGCCAGCCTTCTTGGCTTTGAGGTAAGTATTTGAAATATAGGAAAACTATTACCGCATAGACAGTAGCCCCTGATGCTTTGTTCGGTGTTCACAAAGAAAAGCCGAACAGAGGATCAAACAATATCGCAGGAGTCTAATATAAGTATGTCTATATGCGTATGCAGGCTTCGCTGCTGGCCTCTGCCGCACTGACTAAGGAGGTCGCCGCACTGAAGCAGGACCTCGAAGGGTCCAAGGAAGAGCTCAGCCTTGCCAAGAGGCAGCTCGAGGAGAAAAAAGGTAAGTACTACCTAGTCTATAAAAAAAAGAATGTGATTGCGAAATGACAGGATCATTGTAAAATTGCCAGGGGCCACGAACGAGGTGGCGACCCTGAAGCAAGCGCTATCCGAGGCCGAAAACAAAGCAGCCAAGGAGCGCACCGAGCGGGAAAGGCAGGAGGCATGGGTGGGCAAGGTGAAGCAAGAGCTCCACGCTCTTGTGACGAAGCACGAGGCGTTGGAGCTTGACTTGAAGACGCGAGAGTCCGAGCTTGCCGCGGCCCTCGAGAGCGCAAAGAATGCCAAGGCCGAAGCCCAAAAGGCCCTCCAGGAGATTGATGCGATGAAGAAGATAGCGGCGGGTAAGGCATTCTATATGCAAAGCAAGCATGTGAAAGTAAATTACTTGTTACTTACCCGAATCCGGAGCTCTCCAGGAGTATTCACAGATTTGCCCCACAGCGTGTCGGATGCCGCACTACCAGGCCGAGGAGGGAAGCTCAACAGAGAAGCTGTTCTGGTCTCAGTATACTGGGACCGAACACCCGATGCCTCTGAGCGACCAGCTGAAGCAACTGGTCGAGCTGCACAAGGCGGCCGAACAGGCCATGAAGGGCTTTATAGTCCGGATGTGGCCTGGCGACGCCCTTCCCAACAGCTACTTCGGCCGGGTGAGGCGGCTTGTGGATGCCTGCCCACGGCTGGAAGTCATCAAGCGGTCCGTCTGCATCGAAGGTGCACGCCGGGCTTTCGCCCGTGTGAAGGTGCAATGGGCCAAGATGGGAGCCGTGAAGCTGGTGAAGGAAGGGCCGCCGCAGGGCAGGGAGCATCGCCACCCCGAGATGTACTATGAGGGTGTCCTGAAGGGTGCCCGTCTCGTAGCGGACGAGTGTACGAAAGATGTAATATTTGAGTAAACTTGCTCGTGCGATCCTGTATTATGAAAACTTGTTCATATGCGCTATGCAACGCTTGTCTGAATTTAAAATATTACCTTTTGTTCGGCTGTTTATCAAATCTGAGAGATGGGTAGTCGTCGGCTTCTGCCCCCATGCCACGAGTTCTGGGGTGTTCGGGATAAACTTGAGCACTCTTGTTCCCATTATTGGGTCCTTCGAGGGAGGTGCTCAGCACAACGAACAAGGCAATCGGACCATAATGCATTATCACTCTCACTTAGCCATAGAATTCTATAATTTTAAATTTCGGCGAAGCCCCTAGTATTCGGAAGGCCGAATTCGGGGCGCGATACATGCCTTAATCCGGACAGGGGTGACTCCTCGCTCTAAGCGGCATAAGTCTTTAGGGACTTGAAACCTCTCGAACAACGACCAGTCTCTCACCTTATCATGACAGTCAGTTTTAGCTTTCTCTACTGAGGTGCTTATCCCAGCAGAACCGGGGCACAATCGTAGTAGTTCTCCCAGTGCTACCTTAGCCGATATAGCGGAACGTAAGGTACCAAAACATGGGAGCCGGGCAAACCCAACTATTGACCCAAGACATGATTCGGAGCTGATGCATATAATGCTATAAGTTCAGGGTGCCGCACTGTCGAAAGTGTCCCGACTTCTCACGCCGTGTTATGGGGTATGCTTAAGCCCCTAGCGTATTGGCCGAACCAGAGTGTACGGGTGCTAGATGTCGTGAATGAACATATATATAAAAAGGAAGAATGCAATAATAGTCTTAATGCTATGCATTGTTTATTCAAATGGTGCGTTAAAGAAGAATGATACAAGTAGTGCGATAAGCAAAAAGTAGGACTGTTTGACATGTCCCTTCCAAGGGCAAGCTGAGGAATAGTATTAAAGCAAATATTTCACGTGTTATCGTAATCCACCTAGGAGTTCCGTGGTGTGACGTAGCTTTCTGCCTCCTTGGTTGCTGCATCATGTGTTCGGCAATCATGCTGCCGGATAGGGTTTCTAGAGATTAAAGTCCTGAAAGAGAAAAATAACAAAGCGGGAAGCCCCTAGTGCAGTTTAAGTTGCGACTTGTAGCGTGCCGCAGTCGTGTCCCCCCCCCCCCCCCCCCTGTGCCCATGGTATTTTTAATGCGTAATTATGTACGCGTGGCACGGATTTCACCGTTTGGCTGGGACTGGGGGGCGCATTGCTACGCGAGCTCGGAATGTGCCAGGGGGTCCTGTTGCCGATTACTCCGGGCGCGCTTGAAGGTGTCCGGGTCCTTAATCGCCAAACTAGTGGATTGCCTTAAGAGGCTGCTTTGCGCTTCTGCTGCGAGGGCCACAGTGTGCTCCTTCGTGCGGAGAGAGCGCTCTGTGTTTCCATTGACTATGATGACCCCCCGAGGTCTTGGCATCTTGAGCTTGAGATATGCATAATGCGGTACCGCATTGAATCTCGCAAATGTGGTTCGCCCGAGCAGTGCATGGTAGCCACTGCGGAACGGGACTATGTCGAAGATTAACTCTTCGCTTCGGAAGTTATCCGGAGATCCAAAGACCACTTCCGGTGTTACTAAGCCTGTGCAATGGGCCTCTACACCTGGTATGACGCCTTTGAAGGTCGTTTTAGTGGGTTTCATCCTTGATGGGTCTATACCCATTTTGCGCACTGTGTCCTGATAAAGCAGGTTCAGGCTGCTGCCGCCATCCATTCGGACTCGAGTGAGGTGAAATCTGTCAATGATTGGGTCTAAGACTAATGCGGTGAATCCGCCATGACGGATACTAGTGGGATGGTCCCTGCGGTCGAAGGTGATCGGGAAGGAAGACCATGGGTTGAACTTTGGGGCGACTGGCTCCAACGCATATACGTCCCTGAGCGCACGCTTCTGCTCCCTCTTGAGGATGTGGGTTGTGTATATCATGTTCACTGTCCGCACTTGTGGGGGGAACCTCTTTTGTCCGCCAGTGTTCAGCTGCCGGGGCTCCTCCTCGTCATCACTATGTGACCCCTTATCTTTGTTTTCGGCATTTATCTTGTCGGCCTGCTTGAACACCCAACAATCCCTGTTGGTGTGGTTGGCTGGCTTGTCGGGGGTGCCGTGAATTTGGCACGAGCGATCGAGTATACGGTCCAAACTGGACGGGCTCGGAGTGCTTCTTTTGAATGGCTTTTTCCGCTGACTAGGTTTAGAGCCTTTGAATCCGGCATTGACTGTCATATCCTCGGTATTGTCGCTGTTAATGCGGCTCTTATGTTTGTTGCGACGTGATCTACCATTGCCATTGTTGGTATCCGAAGTACCATGGTTCTTTGATATGTTATTGCTGCAAGCCAGCCAGCTGTCTTCTCCCGCACAAAAGCGGGTCATGAGTGTCGTGAGGGCTGCCATAGATTTTGGCTTTTCCTGGCCAAGGTGCCGGGCGAGCCATTTGTCGCGGATGTTGTGCTTGAAAGCTGCTAGGGCCTCTGCATCCGGACAGTCGACGATTTGATTTTTCTTTGTTAGGAACCGTGTCCAGAATTGCCTGGCCGATTCCTCTGGCTGCTGAATTATGTGGCTCAAGTCATCGGCATCTGGTGGTCGCATATAAGTGCCCTGATAGTTGTCGAGGAATGCGGCTTCTAGATCTTCCCAACAGCCAATGGACTCTGCTGGAAAGCTGTTGAGCCAATGCCGAGCTGGTCCTTTGAGTTTGAGTGGGAGGTATTTGATAGCGTGTAGGTCATCACTGCGGGCCATGTGGATGTGCAGGAGGAATTCCACGATCCATACCACAGGATCTGTTGTGCCGTCGTTTGATTCTATATTTACGGGTTTGAAACCCTCTGGGATTTGATGATCCATTACTTCGTCTGTGAAGCATAAGGGGTGTGTGGAGCCTCTGTACTGGGCTATATCGCGACGCAGCTCAAATGAGTCTTGCCTGCTGGGTTCGGCCCGGCCGGACTTACTTTTACTGTATCTGGCGTGACGATTATCGTCTCGCATAGTGGCGCGCCCTCGTGATCCGTAGATCAATCTTGTATGTTTTGCTTTGTCCTCCAATACGTCTCGTAGGTCTGGCATATTTCCCCATGCCTTTTTATTTGAATGGCGTCGGGGTGCGGGCTGAGCTTTTGGCTGGAATGTCTCTCTGTCGTGGCCACGAGGTGGCCCATCAGCCGTGTCATACGCCGGGGATGTAGGTTTCGGTGCTTCCTCCTCCAGTCGGGGTAGCAATCTGCACTTTGGGTAACTCTTGGAGGGGCATTCGAGTATATATTCCTTGGCTGCCAGGACTTCAGTCCATCTGCCAGCTAGCAAATCTAGATCAGCTTGAAGCTGTTGCTGCTTTTTCTTAAGGCTATTTGCCGTTGCTATAAGCCGACGCTTGAAACGCTCTTGTTCGACGGGATCCTCTGGCACGACGAATTCGTCATCGTCGAGGCTTGCCTCATCTTCGGAGGGAGGCATGTAATTATCATCCTCCGCCTCTCCATCTGCCGCTCTCTCAGGAGGGCTGGCTCCTCCATCCTCCTGCTCTAAATCTTGGTGGAGGGGATTATTGTTGTCTTCGGCACTGTCCAGAGTGCTATTATCTCCAGTGCCGGTATCACCACTTTTGCCTTGGCGAGACTTAGAGCGGCGCCGCTGACGCCGGCGCTTGGGTTGCTTCTTGGAGGGGTCATCTTCCGTTGTCTCGTCGCCATTGCCTTCTTTGGGTGTGTCCACCATGCATATATCGTATGATGAGGTGGTTGTCCAGTGCCCTATGGGCAGTGGTTCCTCTTCGTCTCCCGCATCATCGTCCATACCGTCGATGTCCTCGGAGTCGAAGTCAAGCATGTTGGTTAAGTCGTCGATAGTGGCTACTAAGTGGGTGGTGGGTGGGCAGCGAATTTCTTCGTCATCCGCATCCCAATCCTACCGGACATAGTTCGGCCAGAATCCTCCTGACAAGGAGAGAGACCGTAATGAGTTCAGTATGTCGCCGAAGGGCGAGTGCTGAAAAATATCCGTGGAGGTAAACTCCATGATCGGCGCCCAATCGGATTCGATAGGAACGGGCGCAGGCGGTTCAGAGTTCGTGGCCGGAGAAGGATCCGGCAGTTTGGCAACACGGCTCTCGTGAAGGGTAAGGTCGATATTTGGCTCGATCGCCGCAAAGGATATGGCCTCCGCGACGGGGTCTATCCACCCGTCCATGGATGGCGCAACCGGCTCCGAATTGAGGGTTGGAGCGGCTGCCGGTGCGATTTCTTGAAAACTGTCCGATGGTAGAGCTAGATCGTACTCATCGTGACCGCGTGGCGCACAAGGCAAGGGCTCGAATCCGTCGTAGATCAAGTCTCCGCGGATATCGGCCGTGTAATTTAAGTTTCCAAACCTGACCTGTTGGCAAGGGGCGTAACTTTCGATCTACTCCAGATGGCCAAGCGAGTTGGCCCGCATTGCGAAGCCGCCGAACACAAAGATCTGTCCAGGGAGAAAAGTCTCACCCTGGACTGCATCGCTATCGATGATAGTAGGAGCCATCAAGCCTAATGGCGACGACACAGAGGAACTCTCAATGAAAGCACCAATGTCGGTGTCAAAACCGGCGGATCTCGGGTAGGGGGTCCCGAACTGTGCGTCTAAGGCGGATGGTAACAGGAGGCAGGGAACACAATGTTTTACCCAGGTTCGGGCCCTCTTGATGGAGGTAAAACCCTATGTCCTGCTTGATTTATTCTTGATGATATGAGTATTACAAGAGTTGATCTACCACGAGATCGGAGAGGCTAAACCCTAGAAGCTAGCCTATGGTATGATTGTATGTTGTCCTACAGACTAAAACCCTCCGGTTTATATAGACACCGGAGGGGGCTAGGGTTACACAAGGTCGGTTACAAAGGAGGAGATATACATATCCGTATTGCCTAGCTTGCCTTCCACGCCAAGTAGAGTCCCATCCGGACACGAGATGAAGTCTTCAATCTTGTATCTTCATAGTTTAACAGTCCGGCCTAAGGATATAGTCCGGCTGTCCGGAGACCCCCTAATCCAGGACTCCCTCAGTAGCCCCTGAACCAGGCTTCAATGATGATGAGTCCGGCGCGCAGTATTGTCTTCGGCATTGCAAGGCGGGTTCCTCCTCCGAATACACCACAGAAAAATTTGAATACAAGGATAGTGTCTGACCGTGCAAAATAAGTTCCACATACCACCATAGAGAGAATAATATTTCCACAAATCTAATCTACTGACACGTTTTAGCAACATGACATCATGCCATAGCTCGGTGATTATTCGAACCGTTTCCTTTAACTAGCCCCGCACATAACGCGAGGCAGTTTCTTAACACGTCTTGTCAAAGCAGAGATCGTTTCCCCCTTATTACGGGATTCTCATCAATACGGGTGTGGGTAACTCAACCGCGCCATCGATTACGACGCTTGGGGGATAAGCAAGTTTTACCAGGCTAGTGGGGGCGCATAGTTTCGGCCGCCCTTATAAAAGGACAAGGTTTAACCTTTTTCTACCCACGCCTTCTTCCTCCTTGCTCATCCATTCTTGCGCACTCGAGCTCCAACGCCCAAGTCCACATCCTTCCCCTCAACCTTCTCCAATCATGTCCGGAGGGGGAGGCAAATGGATGGCTTCCTCCGTTATGGAGGGACACATCAAGAAACTGCGCGGAGCCGGATACTTAGCCGCGAATATCGCACATCAGCTGCCCGCTGCGGGGCAGATCGTTCCTACCCCTGAACCTCACGAGAGGGTAGTTTTCCTCCACCACTTCCTCCGCGGACTGGGGTTTCCCCTCCATCCATTCGTCTGTGGTCTCATGTTCTACTACGGGCTGGACTTCCATGATCTGGCCCCGAACTTCATCCTCAACATTTCGGCTTTCATCATCATGTGTGAGGCTTTCCTCCGCATCCGGCCCCACTTCGGCCTGTGGTTAAAGACCTTCAATATCAAGCCGAAGGTGGTGGGAGGCCAACAAGTAGAATGCAGCGGAGCCATGGTGGGAAAGATGCCCAATGTTATATGGCTTGAAGGCTCCTTCATGGAGACCATAAAGGGGTGGTAATCGGCGTGGTTCTACATCACCGAGCCACGCGACACCAACTGGGTGGCTGCCCCCGAGTTTCGATCCGGAATCCCCACGCGGCTCACCTCCTGGAAAGAGAAGGGCTTGTCCTGGGGATCATCGGTGGAGCTGGACGGAGTCCATAAATGTATCCGGAATATGGCAGGCAAGAAGCTCAAGATTGTCAACATAGTCCAGGTCATGCTCATCCGCCGGATCCTCCCGTGTCAACAACGGGATTTCAACTTGTGGGAGTTTGACCCGGCCCAGCACCAGACTCTGAGCGAGCTCTTCGACACGACGCACAAGGACGTCTGGAGGGTGCTGTTCAAGGGCGCCCAGGTCCCTCACTCTCTCACCGAGGACCGCGGGCTAAGCGCGAAGCGCCTAGCGCATTCAGTGAGTTCTATACATCTGGTAGGATATTTATTTCCCCTAGCTTAACCATGTGCGGGGTCTGAGCTCCATGCCTTTGATAGGACTGGGTGGAGACGTCGGGAAGGATTAACTGTATGGCCCCTTTGCCCGAAGACACTGCGGACGCTCTCCTGACGGAGATGCTGACTCCGGCTCCTTACAAGGTGCCGGAGAAGACCAAGAAGGCCAAGGGAACCCGAAAGAGTTCCCGACGCCAGGTGTTATCGGACTCATTGTCCAATAACTCCGCGACGCACTCCTCCTCCGAAGACGAGGAGGAAGATGTAGATGCTCCCCCTCCAGTCGGGGAAGACAAGAAAAGGAAGGCCGCCCCAACCGGGGGGTCGAAGGGTCCAAGAAGGGAAGGACTCTCCTTCTGGACTACTCCACCACCGCCACCGAAGGCGAAGACGAGTGGCTACTCAGGGCCAAGCCCCTGGCGAGGTCGTAAGTATTCGGATGCCAGAGTAACTCATAGCATACCTTTGTCGCACCGCTTCTCCTAACGCCGAATTATGATTATGCAGACCGCCACGAGCCCGTATCGACGTATCTTCGTCGGACGGCTGCCTGGGCTCGTCGGATATGGATAGCGATCCACTTCCGACCGTCACCTCCCCTTGCCCTATGGACAACGCCGAGGTATTGTCTCAAGAGGCACCGGGTCGAGGGGAGATAGTCTCGGAGGCGCCTCAAGGCGACCTTTCGGATTCCGGGAGCAGAGGGAGCAAGGCTCCTGAGGGCTCCGAGTTCGGCCCTCAGCCGAACACCGCGCCGGAACCTCCAGTGTTTCCGGACTCAGGCAGGCGGTGTCCTTCCAAAAGGGGCAAGATGCCTGTGCCCGTGACCTCTGTCCATCCAGAGGCACTGGACAGTCTGCTAGGAGCGCTTCGTAGCGCTTCCATTGACGAAGAGCACCGCACTATTATGAGTGAGGTGATCAAGAAGGTACAGTCCGCCAAGAGCAGACTGACTGAAACCTCTGCCAGCCTTCTTGGCTTTGAGGTAAGTATTTCAAATATAGGGAAAATATTACCGCATAGATAGTAGCCCCTGATGCTCTGTTCGGTGTTCACAAAGAAAAGCCGAACAGAGGATCAAACAATATCGCAGGAGTCTAATATAAGTATGTCTATATGCGTATGCAGGCTTCACTGCTGGCCTCTGCCACACTGACTGCGGAGGTCGCCGCACTGAAGCAGGACCTCGAAGGGTCCAAGGAAGAGCTCGACCTTGCCAAGAGGCAGCTCGAGGAGAAAAAAGGTAAGTAATACCTAGTCTATAAAAAAAGAATGTGATTGCAAAATGACAGGATCATCGTAAATTTGCCAGGGGCCACGAACGAGGTGGCGACCCTGAAGCAAGCGCTATCCGAGGCCGAAAACAAAGTAGCCAAGGAGCGCACCGAGCGGGAAAGGCAGGAGGCACGGGTGGGCGAGGTGCAGCAAGAGCTCCACGCTCTCGTGACGAAGCACGAGGCGTTGGAGCTTGACTTGAAGACGCGAGAGTCCGAGCTTGCAGCGGCCCTCGAGAGCGCAAAGAATGCCAAGGCCAAAGCCCAAAAGGCCCTCCAGGAGATTGATGCGATGAAGAAGATAGCGGCGGGTAAGGCATTCTATATGCAAAGCAAGCATGTGAAAGTAAATTACTTGTTACTTACCCAAATCCGGAGCTCTCCAGGAGCATTCACAGATTTGCCCCGTAGCGTGTCGGATGCCGCACAATTTTACCAGGCCGAGGAGGGAAGCTCAACGGAGAAGCTGTTCTGGTCTCAGTATACTGGGACCGAACACCCAATGCCTCTGAGCGACCATCTGAAGCAACTGGTCGAGCTGCACAAGGCGGCCGAACAGGCCATGAAGGGCTTTATAGTCCGGAAATGGCCTGGCGATGCCCTTCCCAACAGCTACTTCGGCCTGGTGAGGCGGCTTGTGGATGCCTGCCCGTGGCTGGAAGTCATCAAGCGGTCCATCTGCATCGAAGGTGCACGCCGGGCTTTCGCCCGTGTGAAGGTGCAATGGGCCAAGATGGATGCCGTGAAGCTGGTGAAGGAAGGGTCGCCGCAGGGCAAGGAGCATCGCCACCCCGAGATGTACTATGAGGGTGTCCTGAAGGGTGCCCGTCTCGTAGCGGACGAGTGTACGAAAGATGTAATATTTGAGTAAACTTGCTCGTGCAATCCTATATTATGAAAACTTGTTCATATGCACTATGCAACGCTTGTCTGAATTTAAAATATTACCTTTTGTTTGGTTGTTTATCAAATCTGGGAAATGGCTAGTCGTCGGCTTCTGCCCCCATGCCACGAGTTCTGGAGTGTTCGGGATAAACTTGAGCACTCTTGTTCCCATTGTTGGGTCCTTCGAGGGAGGTGCTTAGCACAACAAACAAGGCAATCTGACCATAATGCATTATCACTCTCACTTAGCCATAGAATTCTATAATTTTAAATTTTGGTGAAGCCCCTAGTATTCGGAAGGCCGAATTCGGGGCGCGATACACGCCTTAAGCCGGACAGGGCCGACTCCTCGCTCTAAGCGGCATAAGTCTTTAGGGACTTGAAACCTCTCGAACAACGACCAATCTCTCGCCTTATCATGACAGTCAGTTTTAGCTTTCTCTACTGAGGTGCTTAGCCTAGCAGAACCGGGGCACAATCGTAGTAGTTCTCCCAGTGCTACCTTAGCCGATATAGCGGAACGTAAGGTACCAAAACATGGGAGCCGGGAAAACCCAACTATTGACCCAAGACATGATTCGGAGCTGATGCATACAATGCTATAAGTTCGGGGTGCCGCACTGTCCAAAGTGTTCGGACTTCTCACGCTGTATTATGGGGTATGCTTAAGCCCCTAGCGTATTGGCCGTACCAGAGTGTACGGGTGCTAGATGTCGTGAATGAACATATATATAAAAAGGAAGAATGCAATAATAGTCTTAATGCTATGCATTGTTTATTCAAAAAGGTGCGTTAAAGTAGAATGATACAAGTAGTGCGATAAGCAAAAAGTAGGACTGTTTGACATGTCCCTTCCAAGGGCAAGCTGAGGAATAGTATTAAAGCAAATATTTCACGCGTTATCGTAATCCACCTGGGAGTTCCGTGGTGTGACGTAGCTTTCTGCCTCCTTGGTTGCTGCATCATGTGTTCGGCAATCATGCTGCCGGACAGGGTTTCCAGAGATTAAAGTCCTGAAAGAGAAAAATAACAAAGCGGGAAGCCCCTAGTGCGGTTTAAGCCGCGACTTGGAGCGTGCCGCAGTCGTGTCCCCCCTCCCCTCCTGTGCCCATGGTATTTTTAATGCGTAATTATGTACGTGTGGCACGGATTTCGCCGTTTGGCTGGGACTGGGGGCACATTGCTATGCGAGCTCGGAAAGTGCCAGGCTGTCCTGTTGCCGATTACTCCGGGCGCGCTTGAAGGTGTCCGGGTCCTTAATCGCCGAACTAGTGGATTGCCTTAAGAGGCTGCTTTGCGCTTCTGCTGCGAGGGCCATAGTGTACTCCTCCGTGCGGAGAGAGCGCTCTGTGTTTCCATTGACTGTGATGACCCCCCGAGGTCTTGGCATCTTGAGCTTGAGATATGCATAATGCGGTACCGCATTGAATCTCGCAAATGCGGTTCGCCCGAGCAGTGCATGGTAGCCACTGCGGAACGGGACTATGTCGAAGATTAACTCTTTGCTTCGGAAGTTATTCGGAGATCCAAAGACCACTTCCGGTGTTACTAAGCCTGTGCAATGGGCCTCTACACCTGGTATGACGCCTTTAAAGGTCGTTTTAGTAGGTTTGATCCTTGATGGGTCTATACCCATTTTGCGCACTATGTCCTGATAAAGCAGGTTCAGGCTGCCGCCGCCATCCATTCGGACTCGAGTGAGGTGAAATCTGTCAATGATTGGGTCTAAGACTAATGCGGTGAATCCGCCATGACGGATACTAGTGGGATGGTCCCTGCGGTCGAAGGTGATCGGGTAGGAAGACCATGGGTTGAACTTTGGGGCGACTGGCTCCAACGCATATATGTCCCTGAGCGCACGCTTCCGCTCCCTCTTGGGGATGTGGGTTGCATATATCATGTTCACTGTCCGCACTTGTGGGGGGAATCTCTTCTATCCTCCGGTGTTCGGCTGTCGGGGCTCCTCCTCATCATCCCTATGTGACCCCTTATCTTTGTTTTCGGCATTTATCTTGCCGGCCTGCTTGAACACCCAATAATCCCTGTTGGTGTGGTTGGCTGGCTTGTCGGGGTTGCCGTGTATTTGGCACGAGCGATCGAGTATACTGTCCAAACTCGACGGGCCCGGAGTGCTTCTTTTGAATGGCTTTTTCCGCTGACCAGGTTTAGAGCCTTTGAATCCGGCATTGACTGTCGTATCCTCGGTATTGTCGGTGTTAATGCGGCGCTTATGTTTGTTGCGACATGATCTACCATTGCCATCCTTGGTATTCGAAGTACCATGGTTCTTTGACATGTTATTGCTGCGAGCCAGCCAGCTGTCTTCTCCCGCACAAAAGCGGGTCATGAGTGTCATGAGGGCTGCCATAGATTTCGGCTTTTCCTGGCCAAGGTGCCGGGCGAGCCATTCGTCGCGGATGTTGTGCTTGAAAGCTGCTAGGGCCTCTGCATCCGGACAGTCGACGATTTGATTTTTCTTTGTTAGGAACCGTGTCCAGAATTGCTTGGCCGATTCCTCTGGCTACTGAATTATGTGGCTCAAGTCATCGGCATCTGGTGGTCGCACACAAGTGCCCTGAAAGTTGTCGAGGAATGGTACCTCCCTGCTAGACTTATAGCAAGGCACACATCAGGTCTGGTACACAGCATTGCATGCATGATAGAGCCTATGGCTGAAGCATAGGGAACATCTTTCATTTTCTCTCTATCTTCTGCAGTGGTCGGGCATTGAGTCTTACTCAACTTCACACCTTGTAACACAGGCAAGAACCCTTTCTTTGCTTGATCCATTTTGAACTTCTTCAAAACTTTGTCAAGGTATGTGCTTTGTGAAAGTCCAATTAAGCGTCTCGATCTATCTCTATAGATCTTGATGCCCAATATATAAGCAGCTTCACCGAGGTCTTTCATTGAAAAACTCTTATTCAAGTATCCCTTTATGCTCTTCAGAAATTCTATATCATTTCCAATCAGCAATATGTCATCCACATATAATATTAGAAATGCTACACAGCTCCCACTCACTTTCTTGTAAATACAGGCCTCTCCAAAAGTCTGTACAAAATCAAATGCTTTGATCACACTATCAAAGCATTTATTCTAACTCCAAGAGGGTTGCACCAGTCCATAAATGGATCGCTGGAGCTTGCACACTTTGTTAGCTCCCTTTGGATCGACAAAACCTTCCGATTGCATCATATACAACTCTTCTTCGATAAATCCATTCAGGAATGCAGTTTTGACATCCATTTGCCAAATTTCATAATCAAAACATGCGGAAATTCTAACATGATTCAGACAGACTTAAGCATCGCTACGGGTGTGAAGGTCTCATCATAGTCAATCCCTTGAACTTGTCGAAAACCTTTCGCAACAAGTCGAGCTTTATAGACAGTAACATTACCGTCAGCGTCATTCTTCTTCTTGAAGATCCATTTATTCTCAATTGCTTGCTGATCATTGGGAAAGTCAACCAAAGTCCACACTTTGTTCTCATACATGGATCCCATCACAGATTTCATGGCCTCAAGCCATTTCGCGGAATCTGGGCTCACCATCGCTTCTTCATACTTCGTAGGTTCGTCATGGTCTAGTAACATAACTTCTAGAATAGGATTACCGTACCATTCTGGTGCGGATCTTACTCTGGTTGACCTACGAGGTTCAGTAACAACTTGATCTGAAGTTTCATGATCATCATTATCAACTTCCTCACTAATTGGCGTAGGTGTCGCAGAAACCGGTTTCTGCGATGAACTACTTTCCAACAAGGGAGCAGGTACAGTTACCTCATCAAGTTCTACTTTCCTCCCACTCATTTCTTTCGAGAGAAACTCCTTCTCTAGAAAAACTCCGAATTTAGGAACAAAAGTCTTGCCTTCGGATCTGTAATAGAAGGTGTACCCAACAGTCTCCTTTGGGTATCCTATGAAGACACATTTCTCCGATTTGGGTTCGAGCTTATTAGGTTGAAGTTTTTTCACATAAGCATCGCAGCCCCAAACTTTTAGAAACGGCAACTTCGGATTCTTTCCAAACCACAGTTCATAAGGCGTCCTCTCAACGGATTTCGATGGTGCCCTATTTAACGTGAATGCGGCCATATCTAAAGCATAACCCCAAAACGATAGCGGTAAATCAGTAAGAGACATCATAGATCGTACCATATCTAGTAAAGTACGATTACAGCATTCGGACACACCATTACGCTGTGGTGTTTCGGGTGGCGTGAGTTGCGAAACTATTCCACATTGTTTCAAATGAAGACCAAACTCTAACTCAAATATTCTCATCCACGATCAGATCGTAGAAACTTTATTTTCTTGTTACGATGATTTTCAACTTCACTCTGAAATTCTTTGAACTTTTCAAACGTTTCAGACTTATGTTTCATTAAGTAGATATACCCATATCTGCTTAAATCATCTGTGAAGGTGAGAAAATAACGATATCCGCCACGAGCCTCAACATTCATCGGACCACATACATCTGTATGTTTGATTTCTAACAAATCTGTTGCTCTGTCCATAGTTTCGGAGAATGGCGTTTTAGTCATCTTGCCCATGAGGCACGGTTCGCATGTACGAAGTGATTCATAATCAAGTGATTCCAAAAGTCCATCAGTATGGAGCTTCTTCATGCGCTTTACACCGATATGACCTAAACGACAGTGCCACAAATAAGTTGCACTATCTTTATCAACTCTGCATCTTTTGGCCTCAATATTATGAATATGTGTATCACTACTAGCGACATTCAACAAAAATAGACCACTCTTCAAGGGTGCATGACCATAAAAGATATTACTCATATAAATAGAACAACCATCATTCTCTGATTTAAATGAATAACCGTCTCGCACCAAACAAGATCCAGATATAATGTTCATGCTCAACGCTGGCACCAAATAACAATTATTTAGGTCTAATACTAATCCTGAAGGTAGACATAGAGGTAGCGTGCCGACTGCGATCACATCGACTTTGGAACCATTTCCCACGCGCATCGTCACCTCGTCCTTAGCTAATCTTCGCTTAATCCGTAGCAATTGTTTCGAGTTGCAAATATTAGCAACAGAACCAGTATCAAATACCCAGGTGCTACTACGAGCATTAGTAAAGTACACATCAATAACATGTATATCACATATACCTTTGTTCACCTTGCCATCCTTCTTATCCGCCAAATACTTGGGGCAGTTCCGCTTTCATTGACCAGTCTGCTTGCAGTAGAAGCACTCAGTCTCAGGCTTAGGTCCAGACTTGGGTTTCTTCTCCTGAGCAGCAACTTGCTTGCTGTTCTTCTTGAAGTTCCCCTTCTTCTTCCCTTTGCCCTTTTTCTTGAAACTGGTGGTCTTATTGACCATCAACACTTGATGCTCCTTTTTGATTTCTACCTCCGCAGCCTTTAGCATTGCGAAGAGCTTGGGAATCTTCTTATCCATCCCTTGCATGTTATAGTTCATCACGAAGCTCTTGTCGCTTGGTGGCAATGATTGAAGAATTCTGTCAATGACGCTATCATCCGGAAGATTAACTCCCAGTTGAATCAAGTGATT
The DNA here is from genome assembly GCF_003073215.2 of Triticum urartu. NCBI lineage: Eukaryota > Viridiplantae > Streptophyta > Magnoliopsida > Poales > Poaceae > Triticum > Triticum urartu. The sequence continues at coordinate 635,381,458 of NC_053023.1, forward strand.
GCAGTACCCAGACATCTTGAGTATATGCTCACTGACAGAACTATTCTCCTCCATCTTGCAGCTGTAGAAATTATTGGAGACTTCATATCTCTCAATCCGGGCATTCTTTTGAAATATTAACTTCAACTCCTGGAACATCTCATATGCTCCATGACGTTCAAAATGTCGTTGAAGTCCTGGTTCTAAGCCGTAAAGCATGGCACACTGAACTATCGAGTAGTCATCAACACATGACTGCCAGGCATTCACAATGTCTGCAGTTGCTGGCCCAGGTGGTACACCTAGCGGTGCTTCCAGGACTAACTCTTCTGTGCAGCAATGAGGATAATCCTCAAGTTACGGACCCAGTCCGTGTAATTGCTACCATCATCTTTCAACTTTGCTTTCTCAAGGAACGCATTAAAATTCAACGGAACAACAACACGGGCCATCTATCTACAATCAACATAGACAAGCAAGATACTATCAGGTACTAAGTTCATGATAAATTTAAGTTCAATTAATCATATTACTTAAGAACTCCCACTTAGATAGACATCCCTCTAATCTTCTAAGTGATCACGTGATCCATATCAACTAAACCTTGTCCGGTCATCACGTGAGATGGAATAGTTTCAATGGTGAACATCACTATGTTGATCATATCTACTATATGATTCACGCTCGACCTTTCGGTCTCCATGTTCCGAGGCCATATCTGTTATATGCTAGGCTCGTCAAGTTTAACCTGAGTATTCCGCATGTGCAACTGTTTTGCACCCGTTGTATTTGAACATAGAGCCTATCACACCCGATCATCACGTGGTGTCTCAGCACGAAGAACTTTCGCAATGGTGCATACTCGGGGAGAGCACTTATACTTTGATAATTTAGCGAGGGATCATCTTATAATGCTACCGTCAATCAAAGCAAGATAAGATGCATAAAAGATAAACATCACATGCAATCAATATAAGTGATATGATATGGCCATCATCATCTTGTGCTTGTGATCTCCATCTCCGAAGCACCGACATGATCACCATCATCACCGGCGCGACACCTTGATCTCCATCGTAGCATCGTTATTGTCTCGCCAATCTCATGCTTCTATGACTATTGCTACTGCTTAGTGATAAAGTAAAGCATTACAGGGCGATTTCATTGCATACAATAAAGCGACAACCATATGGCTCCTGCCAGTTGCCGATAACTTGGTTACAAAACACGATCATCTCATACAATAAAATTTAGCATCATCTCTTGACCATATCACATCACAACATGCCCTGCAAAAACAAATTAGACGTCCTCTACTTTGTTGTTGCAAATTTTACGTGGCTGCTACAAGCTTAGCAAGAAACGTTCTTACCTACGCATCAAAACCACAACGATAGTTTGTCAAGTTGGTGCTGTTTTAACCTTCGCAAGGACCAGGCGTAGCCACACTCGGTTCAACTAAAGTTGGAGAAACTAACACCTGCCAGCCACCGGTGTGCAAAGCACGGCGGTAGAACCAGTCTCGCGTAAGCGTACGCGTAATGTCGGTCCGGGCCACTTCATCCAACAATACCCCCGAACCAAAGTATGACATGCTGGTAAGCAGTATGAATTATATCGCCCACAACTCACTTGTGTTCTACTCGTGCATATGACATCTACGCATAAAACCTGGCTCGGACGCCGATGTTGGGGAACGTAGTAATTTCAAAAAAATTCCTATGCACACGCAAGATCATGGTGATGCATAACAACGAGAGGGGAGAGTGTTGTCGACGTACCCTCGTAGATCGAAAGCGTAAGCATTAGCACAATGTGGTTGATGTAGTCGTACGTCTTCACGATCCGACCGATCGATTACCGAACACACAGCACCTCCGAGTTCAGCACACGTTCAGCCCGATGACGTCCCTTGAACTCCGATCCAGCCGAGTGTTGAGGGAGAGTTTCGTCAGCACGATGGCGTGGTGACGATGATGATGTTCTACCGACGCAGGGCTTCGCCTAAGCACCGCTACAGTATTATCGAGGTGGACTATGGTGGAGGGGGGCACCACACACGGCTAAAAGATCAAATGATCAATTGTTGTGTCTCTAGGGTGCCCTCTGCCCCCGTATATAAAGGAGCAAGGGGGGGTGCGGCCGGCCAGGAGAGGGGCGCGCCAGGAGGAGTCCTACTCCCACCGGGAGTAGGACTCCCTCCCTTTTCCTAGTTGGATTAGGACTTGGGGGAAAGAGGTGGAGGAGAAGAAGGAAAGGGGGAGCGCCGCCCCCCTCTCCTTGTCCTATTCGGACTAGGGGGGAGGGGCGCGCGGCCCTTGCCCTGGCCGCCTCTCCTCTCTTCCACTAAGGCCCACTATGGCCCATTAACCTCCCGGGGGGGTTTCGGTAACCCCCTGTACTCCGGTAAAATCTCGATTTCACCCGGAACACTTCCGATATCCAAACATAGGCTTCCAATATATCAATCTTCATGTCTCGACCATTTCGAGACTCCTCTTCATGTCCGTGATCACATCCGGGACTCCGAACAACCTTCGGTACATCAAAACATATAAACTGATAATATAACCGTCATCGAAACGTTAAGCGTGCGGACCCTACGGGTTCGAGAACTATGTAGACATGACCGAGACACGTCTCCGGTCAATAACCAACAGTGGAACCTGGATGCTCATATTGGCTCCCACATATTCTATGAAGATCTTTATCGGTCAGACCGCATAACAACATACGTTGTTCCCTTTGTCATCGGTATGTTACTTGCCCGAGATTCAATCGTCGGTATCTCAATACCTAGCTCAATCTCGCTACCTTCAAGTCTCTTTACTCGTTCCGTAATGCATCATCCTGCAACTAACTCATTAGTCACAATGCTTGCAAGGCTTATAGTGATGTGCATTACCGAGAGGGCCCAGAGATACCTCTCCGACAATCGGAGTGACAAATCCTAATCTTGATCCATGCCAACTCAACAAACACCATCGGAGACACCTATAGAGCACCTTTATAATCACCCAGTTATGTTGGGATGTTTGGTAGCACACAAAGTGTTCCTCCGGTATTCGGGAGTTGCATGATCTCATAGTCATAGGAACATGTATAGTTATGGAGAAAGCAATAGCAACAAACTAAACGATCATCGTGCTAAGCTAACGGAATGGGTCAAGTCAATCACATCATTCTTCAATGATGTGATCCCGTTAATCAAATGATAACTCATGTCTATGGCTAGGAAACTTAACCATCTTTGATTCAATGAGCTAGTCAAGTAGAGGCATACTAGTGACACTCTGTTTGTCTATGTATTCACACATGTACTAAGTTTACGGTTAATACAATTCTAGCATGAATAATAAACATTTATCATGATATAAGGAAATAAATAATAACTTTATTATTTCCTCTAGGGCATATTTCCTTCATTGCGAACCATTGGGATATAAGTGGGTGTTCAAGAGGAATCTTAGGCCCGATGGTACTATTGTGAAGTACAAGGCTAGGCTTGTGGCCAAGGGTTATACCGAAAAGTAAGAAGATGATTTTTCGATACTTACTCACCTGTGGCTAGACCGACAACCATTCGAGTGTTACTCGCATTGGCTGCCTCGCATGGTCTTCTCATTCATCAGATGGGCGTTAAGACGCCTTTCCTTAAAGAAGAGCTAGACGAGGAAATTTACATGCAACAGCCATATGGCTTTGTAGTAAATGGACAGGAAAGAAAGGTGTGCAAGCTAGCGAAATCTTTGTATGGCATAAGAAGTTCAATACTACTCTGACATCAGTTGCTTTGTTGTTAACGAAGCTGACAAATGTGTATACTATCACTATGTTGGGGGAGAAGGAGTTATACTCTGTCTGTATGTCGGTGACATACTGATATTTGGGACCCACCTCAAAGTAATTGAGGAGGTCAAGGCCTTTTTATCTCATAATTTTGAGATGAAAGACTTGGGTGTGGCTGATGTTATCTTGAACATCAAGCTACTGAGAAATACTGAGGGTGGAATTACACTTTTGCAATCCCACTATATGTTGAGAAGATTTTGAGATGTTTTGGATACTCAGACTGCAAACCTTCTGCAACACCATATAATCCTAGCGTGCGAATTTGAAAGTTCGAAGGCACAGCTGTAGATCAATTGAGATATTCTCAATTGGTTGGTTCACTAATGTACCTAGCTTGTGCTACTCATCCTGACATCTCATTTGCTGTGTGCAAACTGAGCCAAATTGTTTCCAATTCGGGAGATTGCTACCTCTTGAGCAGCATTGTGTAAGTGCATCTAGTGCCCCTTAGGGATTTTGGTGTATTGAAGACTTATAGGTTAAGGGACTAATGCGTGTGTGAGTGTACACAGGTCTATAAGTCTATGAGGAGTTTGATATTTACAGGAAAAGTCGACCCCTAAAAATGAATATCTTCGACTGAAGATTTTGGTATTTCTGAAGACTTTCATGAAGACTTTGAAAGTGAAGAAATTGGTGTGTCCGTGAAGACTTGATATTCATGCGAGAAATATGAAGCTTGAAGACTTTCGTGTTCATAGTTTTGTATTTCTCTTTCTTGAGTCATAGGAAACACCGTACTGATTAAAGGGGGTCGAGGAAATACTAAGGAAAAATTTCCATGTGATGCTCAACTCAAAATCCTACACCTACCAATCCCTTCAAGTGAAGCCATTGGAAATCTCATACAGTTCAGTCAATTTCTTCAGTGACAGACACGAAGTTCTTCTGGTCTCTGAGGAATTTGTCCTGACTGAGGAGTTAGGAATTCGCTAGTGTGGATTGCCTACACAGTGAGGAGCATGATAGCCCTGAGGATTTTGCTACTCAAAATTCCGACCGTTGCTGTGCTATGCGCCAGCTGTCCCAAAATATCTATCCACCTAACGGTCATATCATTGAAGGGCATTTATGTCTTATCATGTCGGGCTGCTCCCTAGGCTATAAATAGCCGCCCCCTACAACCACTAGTTGGTTGGCTGCTCTGAGAGAAACTGACACTTGTCATTTGAGAGCAACCCATCCTCCGAGGACTTTGAGCGAAAATCATCAAGTGAGAAAAAACCAAAAACCCAAAACCCAAACACCTACAAACCCCGTGATTGAGCATCACTGAAGAGATTGATCCTGAGTGGATCCGACGCTTGTTACCTTTGAAGACTGTGCTTCTTCCAGACGGTTAGGCATCATGGTCTAGAGCATCCAAGAGGAATTGTGGATCACCGAGTGACCAAGTTTGTGAAGGTTTGGAAGTTGCCTGAAGACTTACCACGAGTGATTGGACGAGGTCTATGTGACCTTAGTTCAAGGAGAATATGGTGAGGACTGGGTGTCTTGGACTAAGTGTCCTTGACTGGGTGTCCGGGACTGTGTGTCCTCGAGTTTAAATACTCAGCCGCTCCAACCAGACATACAACTGAGACAGCAGTTGGAACTGGTCTACCAAATCATTGTCTTCACCGAGCTTACTGGTTCTATTTCCTCAACTCTTTCATTTCCACATAACTGTGTTGTGTGCTTGTTCATATCTGTGTTTGAAGACTTTGACTGAAGACTTTCTCAATTTCCTCAGTTTAATTTCTTCAGTCTGTTTGTCTTCATCCTGTGTTATCCTGTGATTATGCTTCCTGTACTATGTGCCTGTCTTCATTTCATCATGATGACTATGCTTGTATTCTGTTATGTTTACCTTTGAGTACTTATTCCGCTGCTATTAGCTCTTCGCTAAGGAATTTCCTCACCGGCAAATTCCTCAGTGAAGAATTTCATAAAAATCGCCTATTCACCCCCCTCTAGTCGATATAACGCACTTTCAATTGGTATCAGAGCAAGGTACTCCCTTGTTCTGTGTGATTTTGGTTTAACCACCTGGAGTTTTAGTTATGTCGACCGCAGGTATGATCAAAATCTCTGCTGGGTGCCCTACCTTCGATGGGACGGACTACCCCTACTAGAAGAATAAGATGTGAATGCATCTTGAAGCAATTGATAATGATCTCTGGTATGTTGTGGAAAATGGTGTTCCCTCAGTCACACCTTCTCTGAATGCTGCCGATGTGAAGAGATTCAAGCAACTCGACTCTCAAGCGAAGAATATCATATGTGGCCATCTGAGCAAAGGACAGTATGGCAGAGTGAGTGCTTTGGAAACAGCGAAGCTTATCTAGGACAGGTTGTCCAAAGTGAATGAAGGAGTCTCAACTCAGCGTGACTCTCGAGTTGATGTTCTTCGCAATCTCTTCAACCGCTTCAAAAGACTCGACAATGAAAATGTTCAACAAACCTTCGATCGCCTCACTGACATCTCAAATGAGCTTCAAGCACTTGGTGCCACTGACATCACCGACCATGAGGTGGTGAAGAAATTGTTGAGATCGCTTGATTCCTCATTTGACACTCTGGCATTGATGATACAAGAACGTGCTGATTACAAGTCACTTGATCCCGTTGATATTCTCGAGAGGCTAAATACTCATGAGTTCCAACTTGCTGAAAAGAGAGATCTCTATGGTTCAAGCTATGGGAGAACATGAGCACTGAAGGCCAAGGCAGTATCTGAGTTCGAAGATGAAGACTCTCGTAACGGCCTTGGTGATCCTGAAGAACTGAGCCATGATCTGGCTCTGCTCGTGAAGAAGTTCCAAAAGTTCTCAAGACGTGGTCTCCTTGGAAGATCCTCAAGGAGCAATGATTCCTCATCCAGTGACTACAAGAAGAGGCTCTGTCACAAATGCAAGAAACCTAGACATTTCGTTCAAGATTGTTCTCAGTGGGAAAAGGAATCAAAGAAGAAGAAATCCACAAAATCCTCATCGTCAAAATCCTCCAAGCCTTCATATCACAAGAAGAGCATATCCAAGAAGGCCAGGGCATTCATTGGCAAGGAAATGGACTCTTTCCTATCCAAATCATTACCGCGTGACAAAATTCGGCTCAATTTTCCTAGCAAATCTTCCTCGGCAAATTTCCAAAGTTTTTGTCCACCTAGAAGCATTGTGAAGGAAGTACCTTTTTTATATATCGAAATGACATGAAATTTATACAGTTCCTTCATATGCCCAAATTATCACCCTCCTCCAAATTGCAGCTCAGTCAAATCATCTATGTTAGCCCAGGTTCAATTTATATTTTATGGCCAAATTGGCACGTTGCAAAGCAAGTGTTATATAGACCCCTCCTATTACCTTGAAAATTTTCGGGCACTCTTCCATACCCAAATCATTGCCACATGATAATATTCAGCTCAATTTTCCTAGTAAATCTTTCTCAGGAAATTTCCAAAGTTTCTACCTCGAGAGAAGCTTTGTAAAGTAAGTACTAGCTAGGCTTACCGAAATGATCTAAAAATTTACCAGCGCATGACCATACCTATGTAACTTACCTACACCAATTTTTATCTCATTTCATTCATCCAATCTCTCTCACTAGTTTTCCCAAGTTTCTGTCCATAGAAGAGCATTGTGAAGGAAGTACTACTTTGGCATGTCCAAATGGTATCAATTTTCTACAATGCTTTCCTATGCCCAAATAACCATCCTCCACCAAATTTCAGCTCAATCCATTCATTATTTTGAGCCCAGCTTCAACATTCATATTTTTGTCCAGCGTGGTACTTTGCAAAGCAAGTACCACCTAGGATCCTCCTTTTGAGCTAAAAATTTGTGAAGACATTCTCCTTAGTAGATGATCATCCTCAGCCAAAACTCACGCCCATTGGCCATGTGCATTTCCCGTACCGCTAATCAAACACTTGGCTGCTAATTCATCTTTGAGCATAGGTCAGCCTCCTCGTGAGATTCTTCTGTTGTAATTTTCTTCCTAGCACATACCTGGGGAGTGCCCAACCCACTAGACATGCCTAGGCCTCCCAGAAATCATGTAAACGCCAAGGTCACACGGTGACCACGCGGCAGGCATGCGAGTTTACGCGCTTTGGAGTTGGGTCCCTGGGCCACATCCAAACCTCGACGTATCACCACCAAACCATGTATTTATGATTAAATAGATACTTATGTAACTAGAAATGATTTTTGAAAAAATAAAGAGCAAACAGTAAGGTAGATGCAGTTCAAAATTGACCCGCTTCCTACTGAATCGGTAGAAATTTGTCTTTTTCACAAGTGGTGGATCAAAACTTTTGACACCAAACCATTTTGTCAATTATGCATTAAATATGGCCTCATATTTTATAAAAATGATTTGGTCCAATTTTGCAACAAATATATGGTAGGTCCTTCACAAAAAGAACTCAATTCGGGCACTCGAAAAATGGAAAATGAATTTTCCGTGCAAAGAAAATAAAAAGTCCCTTAGGCAACATTGTTTGCCATTCCAATATGCACCCTTGTGCATAATATGAGATCATTTGAACAAACTATGCCATGAATGTGGCCATAAGATTGATCATTTGGCTTGAAAGCCATGAATCTTCACGCATGATAGCTCATTTCTGAGAACACTTTTTTAAAATAATTGCCGTATTACAAGTTTATTATTTTTCCTGAAAACTTGGTCACATATAATGACACAATGCGAAGGTTTTCCATTTTTTGATTTTTTGTTGAATTTTTTAAGCCCGTTTCAAAATGCAGTCAAAACGGCGGGCTTGACCGTTCCTAGCTAGTGGTGGAATCTTGGAAATTTTTTGGTGTTTCTCTGATTAAATAGATACTTATGTATTTAGAATGATTTCTTAAAAAAATAAAGAGCAAACTATGAGGCAGCTACAGTTCAAAATTGACCCGCTTCCTACTGAATCGGCGGGAATTTGTCTTTTTCACCAAAGGTGGATCAAGGCTTTTGACACCCAACCATTTGGTCAATTGTGAATCAAATATGGCCTAGTATTTTAGAAAATATATTTGGTCCAATTTTGCAACAAATATATGGTAGGTCCTTCACAAAAAGAACTCAATTCAGGCACTGGGAAAATGGAAAATGAATTTTCCGTACAAAGAAAATAAAAAGTCCCTTAGGCAACATTGTTTGGAATTCCAATATGCACCCTTCTGCACAATATGAGATCATTTGAACAAACTATGCCATGAATGTGGACATAAGACTGATCATTTGGCTTGAAAGCCATGAATCTTCACGCAAGATAGCTCATTTCTGAGAACACTTTTTTAAAATAATTGCCGTATTACAAGTTTATTATTTTTCCTGGAAACTTGGTCAGATATAATGACACAATGCGAAGGTTTCCCAATTTTTTGGTATTTTTTGAATTTTTTATGCCCGCTTCGAAATGCGATGAAAACGGCAGGTTTGACCGTTCGTAGCTAGTGGTTGAATCTTGGAAAACTTTTGATGTTTCTCTGATTAAATAGATACTTATGTATCTAGAAATGATTTTTTGAAAAAATAAAGAGCAAACTATGAGGCAGCTGCAATTCAAATTTGACCCGCTTCCTACTGAATCAGCGGGAATTTGTCTTTTTCACCAGACGTGGATCAAGGCTTTTGACACCAAACCATTTGGTCAGTTATGAATCAAATATGGCCTAGTATTTTAGAAAAATGATTTGGTCCAATTTTGCAACAAATATATGATAGGTCCTTCACAAAAAGAACTCAATTCGGGCACTCGGAAAATGGAAAATAAATTTTCCGTGCAAAGAAAATAAAAAGTCCCTTAGGCAACATTGTTTGGAATTCCAATATGCACCCTTGTGCACAATATGAGATCATTTGAACAAACTATGCCATCAATGTTGCCATAAGATTGATCATTTGGCTTGAAAGTGAATCTTCACACATGATAGCTCATTTCTGAGAACACTTTTTCAAAAATAGTTGCCGTATTACAAGTTTGTTATTTTTTCTGGAAACTTGGTCACATATAATGACACAATGCAAAGGTTTTCCAATTTTTTGATTTTCTTGAATATTTTATGCCTGTTTCGAAATGCGATCAAAACGGTGGGCTTGACCGTTCCTAGCTAGTGGTTGAATCTTGGAAAACTTTTGATATTTATCTGATTAAATAGATACTTATGTACCTAGAAATGATTTTTTGAAAAAATAAAGAGCGAACTATGAGGCATCTGCTGTTCAAATTTGACCCGCTTCCTACTGAATCGGCGGGAATTTGTCTTTTTCACCGGAGGTGGATCAAGGCTTTTGACACCCAACCATTTGGTCAATTGTGAATCAAATATGGCCTAGTATTTTAGAAAAATGATTTGGTCCAATTTTGCAACAAATATATGGTAGGTCCTTCAAAAAAAGAACTCAATTCGGGTACTCGGAAAATGGAAAATGAATTTTCCGTGCATAAAAAATGAAAACTCCCTTAGGCAACATTGTTTGGAATTCCCAGATGCAACCTTCTACACATATTTGGTAGATTCTTCACATAAATAGAGGGAGTTAATGTTTTTTCTGTCATGTCTATTCTGCTCAACTGGGCCGAAACTTATCCAGCCCAGTCTTGCCTGGGCCTTAGGCCCATTGGGACAGCGGCTCGAGCACCGCCTGCCCGCAGATCTCGATCCGACGGTGTGGAGCGCGCGCGTGTGGAATAAAAGAGACGCTTCCTGCGGAAACCCTAGCCCCCACCCAACGAAAACCTAGCCTCCTCACTTGATCCCCCGATTAAGATCTCCCACCAACGCATCCTGTCCGCCGCCGTCCCCTTCTCCCATGGCCCCGGTGCCTCTTCCCCAGTAGACATGTGCGCCGCCCGCCTCGGCCTCGTCGGCGACAGACGCGCCGCCGCTCATCGACGACGGCGTCACGCCCGGCGAGCCATAGCCATGTCCTCTCCCTCACCCCTCTCTAACCCTAGCTTCCCGTCGCCGGAGGCGGTGCCTGTAGGATCGAAAGTATGTCTAGAGGGGGGTGATTAGACTACTTGACCAAATAAAAACTTAACCTTTTCCCAATTTTAGTTCTTGGCAGATTTTAGCTATTTTAAGACAAGTCAAGCAATCATCACATAATTCAAGCAAGCATGCAAAGAGTATATTGGCAGCGGAAAGTAAAGCATGCAACTTGCAAGAATGTAAAGGGAAGGATTTGGAGAATTCAAACGCAATTGGAGACACGGATGTTTTTCCCGTGGTTCGGATAGGTGGTGCTATCCTACATCCACGTTGATGGAGACTTCAACCCACAAAGGGTAACGGTTGCGCGAGGCCACACAAGGCTCCACCCACAAAGGGCAACGGTTGCGAGAGTCCACACAGGGCTCCACCCACGAAGGGTCCACGAAGAAGCAACCACCCACAAAGGGTCCACGAAGAAGCAACCTTGTCTATCCCACCATGGCCATCGCCCACACAGGACTTGCCTCACTAGCGGTAGATCTTCATGAAGTAGGCGATCTCCTTGCCCTTACAAACTCCTTGGTTCAACTCCACAATCTTTTCGGAGGCTCCCAAGTGACACCTAGCCAATCTAGGAGACACCACTCTCCAAGAAGTAACAAATGGTGTGTAGGTAATGAACTCCTTGCTCTTGTGCTTCAAATGATAGTCTCCCCAACACTCAACTCTCTCTCATAGGATCTGGATTTGGTGGAGCGCTTAAAATGATAAGAATGATAAGAATGAAATATATGCACTCATCACATACATCTTGGTGGAGCGCTTAAAATGATAAGAATGAAATATATGCACTCATCACCAAGAATAGTGAAAGATCACATAAGATAGATAAGATAATAGCATTAAGCAAGCATTAAGTGTAGCTTATGATCAAACACATGATCATCAATGTCTCACAAATAATGACGTAGTATCTCAAGCACTCAAAAGCAAACAAGTTTGAAAAACCACCAAATAAAGCAAGAGAGAAAAGCAACACTCTCTCTCTCAAAGCCTATGATCTATACATTTTTCTCCCCCTTTGGCAACAAGTTACCAAAAAGTTCCTAGAAAATGCATAGTACTAGGTCAACGCTCGGGCTTGATCTTCTAGTGGTGGTGGAGTCCGGATCACTCCAAGGACGAAGGCTTTTGTAGATGCTGAAGTAGACGCTGGAGTTGGAGCTGAAGTAGATGCTGGAGCTGGTGGAACTGAGGCTGTAGCTGGTGCTGAGGTGGTGGCTCTTGTGTCAGCAACTGGCACGGCAGACGACCTCGGACCTCGTGGCACTCTAGCAAAGGCATGAGTGGTAGTCCTGCCTCTCCTCTCCTGCATATCATCTTGGAGCTGCACCACTGCAGTCTGAATCTCCGTTACCTTGACATCCAAGTCATAGAACTTTCGTTCCATGATTCTCTCTAGGCTTGCCTGGTTTTGAGTTAGGGTGGCTAGTCCTTGCTCAATCCGCAGGGTGGATGCAATCAGGTAACCAAGCTGCTCTTGTTTGGTCTTCAAGAAATACTCAAATGCATCCTCTTGAGTTGGCATCTTGGCAGCTTTCTCCTTCCTTGCCTTCTCCTTCTTTGCGTATGCTTGGGCAGATGATGGCTCGTTCTCAGTCATGACAACTTGATTGTCCTCAAAATCTGGACGGATGGGCAGGTGTTCCTTGTCCAATAAATATATGCCCGTGCCCATCTTGGAGTTAATGAGCTCCTGGATCTGAGGGGCATATCCGCAACTCCTCTTCTGATCTGTTGTAGTCCTTTTGATAGTTTCCACTATGAGGCTCATCACCTTGAACTTCTGAGGCACATCAAATACATGTAGCAAGTTGATAGCATGGCCTCTGATCATCTTGTGATCTCCAGACTTGGGCAATAAGGTGTGCCTCAAGATCCAATTGATAGTTGGCAGCCCTGACAGAAGGTAATGCACAGACCCAAATTTGAAGGTGTCAAGAACTTCATTGGGAATTTCCTTGTACATATTGGACATAGAGTTATGGTCCATCTTCTTCTTGGCATATATGTCCAAGTCATCATCATGCTCCTCTGGGGCATTAATGATCTGTGCCCACTCAGCAACTGTGGATTGGTACCTTGTACCCTCAGACATCCATGTGATCCTCCCATCTGAATAAAAATGTGTTGTGGAGTAGAACAGCATTATAAGCTCCTCATTCCACTTTGTGAGCTTCTGCCCAACAAAGTCAGCTACTCCACAAGCTATGAAGCTGTCTTGCACTCCAGGATAGTGCTCCTCATTGTCCTTGATGTACTGCCAGTCAACCCATCTCATATCACAGACTATTGGCTTCTTATCAAGCAGCACTGTCTCATAGAAGTCCTGCTGTTCCTTAGTGTGGAACCTGTAGTCAACGGCAGTCCTCCTCCTTGAAGCATACGGGTCTGCTTCTCTCCACTTCCTCAGCCCTGAATCTCTCCTGAGCTTCATGTCCTCAGCCACAGGATGCGCATCGTTGTGGTCTGGGATCTTGGTGTAATGTCCGGATAATTTGGCTACAGTAAAACTCTCCTAATGATGCCATGTCATCTGCGATTACTGTTACTAATCTTAGGATAATTCGAAAACGCGTCAAATTCAAACTTAAAATTAAAGTCAACAATAAAAGTCTTCAAAATTGAAACAAAAATGTTCGGTGGACGCCAAATATTACAAAGGTAATTATGGTGCAGCAAACCCATTTTTATAAAATGCCTAAGTAATTTAAAATGATTAAAAAACAGAAAAGAAAATAAATAAAAGAAAGTAAATACAAAACAGAAAATACAAAACAGAAAAGCTAAAACCTAAAGCTAACAAAAAAAAGAAGAAGTGAAAGAACCCTCTCCCTGGGCCGTGGCCCAACTGGACCAGCCCACTGGCCCAGACCGGCCCCCACTCCCCCATAACCCCACTAAACCGAAACCCTAACCCCCCCACTCGCTCCACTCCCTCCCCCGATTCCCCTGGATCGGGATCGATCCCCACTCTCCCCTCAACCTCGCTCCTCTCGCTCCCCCCGAACTAGATCGGGACGCAACGCCCCCCCCTTGCCAGACCACGCCGCCCCTGGCGCCCGTCGCCACCATCGCTCCGCCATCGCCAAGCCGCCTCCTTGCCGGAGAGGGGACGGATCCCGGGGGTCCTACCGCGGATCCGGCCTCCCTCGCCACCCGTCCACGACCACGCTGACGCGGGACCCCGCCCGGAGCTACCTCGCCCCCGCCGCACGAGGACCGCGTCGCCGGACTGCTTCCTCGACGCCGTCGTCTCCGCCCTCTTCCTCATCCCCCACTGCCTAGCCCCTACGCGCCCCTCCCCGTGAGCACCTCTCCTCCTCCTCCCCGCGCTGTGCCTGAACGGCGCCCCGGCACGCGCCTAGCTCCGACCTAGCCCGGCGTGTCAATGGGCGCGCTCGTGCCCGCCCCCGTCCGCACACACGCCCCGTTCCGGCCATGGACTCGCGGTGACCACCGCACCCGTGGCGCTCTTGCCTGCGTCGACGAGCCCCTGCTAGGGTCGTCCTGGTCCGGCCGCACCGCCCACGGCCTCGGCAAGCCCCGGCCCTCCTCTTGCCGTGCTGCCGCGGCTCCGCCGCCCCCCAACCGCGCTGCTGGCCCGCGCCGCGGCCAACCCCTCTCCGTCGACGCCCCGGCTCCGGCCGCTCCGGCCGCCGCGGCCGACGACTCCCCTGGCCAATGCCCTGCTGCGTTGGGTCAGGGGCTCGGCCCGCTAACGGGCGCCCCGTAGCCTCCTGCACCCGCGCGCCCATGCGCCCACACCCGTCAAGGCCCCCTGGCCACTGACATGGGGGCCCCAGCCCCAGAACGTTTTGTAAAAAAAAGAATTAAAAATAATATGTAAAATAAATAAAATAAATAAATAGATAATAATAATTTAATTAATTAATTAATTAAGGAATTAATTAAGTTAATTAATCATAATTAGATTAACCTAACTAACTAATTAGTTTAATTAAATAGTAGTTAGTTTAGTTAAACACTTATTAGGCTAAACAGTTAATGACCAGTGGGTCCCACATGTCAGTTGACCAGTCAACACCTCTGTTGACTGCTGACGTCATGATGACGTCAGCAAGCACTGTTCTGGATAATGTTGTATTAAAATAATTAAATAAATCCTGAAATGATTTAAATGTTTTAAAATTAATAGAAAATAAACCGTAGCTCAGATGGAAATACTTTGTACATGAAAGTTGCTCAGAACGACGAGACGAATTCGGAAACGCAGCCCGTTCGCCCGCCACGCGTCCCTAGCATAGTGAACCTGCAACATTTCACCTCCGGTTCATCTGTCCGAAAACGCGAAACACCGGGGATACTTTCCCAGATGTTATCCCCCTTCACCGGTATCACCTACTACCGCGTTAGGGCATCTCTAACGCCGTTACTTGTCATGTCATGCATCGTCATGCATTTGCTTGCATTATATTTATTGTTTCTTCCCCCTCTTCTCTCGCTAGACACCGAGACCGACGCCGCTGCTACCCAGTACGACTACGGAGTTGACGACCCCTCTCTCTTGCTAGAGCAACCAGGCAAGCCCCCCCTTGATCACCAGATATCGCCTACTCTCCTCTATAATGCTTGCATTAGAGTAGTGTAGCATGTTACTGCTTTCGTTATTCTAATCCTGATGCATAGCCTGTCCTTGCTACTACTGTTGATACCTTTACCTGCAATCCTACTTGCTTAGTATAGGATGCTAGTATTTCCATCTGTGGCCCTACATTCTTGTCCGTCTGCTGTGCTATACTATCGGGCCGTGATCACTCGGGAGGTGATCGCGGGTTTATACTATGTACTTTATACTTGATACAAGTGGTGATTAAAGACGGGTCGGCTCGTAGGAGCACCCGTGAGTGGATCTTTGAGGCGGAGCGACAGGGCAGGTTCAGACCACCTAGGAGAGAGGTGGGCCTGGCCCTGGTCAGCGTTCGCGGATACTTAACACGCTTAACGAGATCTGGGTATTTAATCTGAGTCTGGCCATTTTGGTTTATACGCACTAACCATCTACGCGGGAGTAGTTATGGGTATCCCGGCGTCGTGGTATCAGCCGAAGCCTTCGTGACGTCAACGACTGAGCGGCGCGCGCCAGATTGGAACGTAAGCCTGCTCTTGTATTAAGGGGGCTAGTTCTGCTTCCGGCCGCGTTCGTAACGTGCAGGTGTGCTAAGGGCGATGGGCCCAGACCCCTGTGCGCTTAGGTTTAGACCGGCGTGCTGACCTATCTGTTGTGCCTAGGTGGGGCTGCGACGTGTTGATCTTCCGAGGCCGGGCATGACCCAGGAAAGTGTGTCCGGCCAAATGGGATCGAGCGTGTTGGGGTATGTGGTGCACCCCTGCAGGGAAGTTAATCTATTCGAATAGCCGTGATCTTCGGTAACAGGACGATTTGGAGTTGTACCTTGACCTTATGACAACTAGAACCGGATACTTAATAAAACACACCCTTCCAAGTGCCAGATACAACCGGTGGTCGCTCTCTCACAGGGCGACGAGGGGAGGATCATCGGTTAGGGTTATGCTATGCGATGCTACTTGGAGGTCTTCAGTCTACTCTCTTCTACATGCTGCAAGACGGAGGCTGCCAGAAGCGTAGTCTTCGAAAGGATTAGCTATCCCCCTCTTATTCTGGCTTTCTGCAGTTCAGTCCACCGATATGGTCCTTTACACATTTACCCATGCATATGTAGTGTAGCTCCTTGCTTGCGAGTACTTTGGATGAGTACTCATGGTTGCTTTCTCCCTCTTTTCCCCCTATCCCTTCTACCTGGTTCTCGCAACCAGATGTTGGAGCCCAGGAGCCAGACGCCACCTTCGACGAGGACTCCTACTACACCGGAGGTGCCTACTACTACGTGATGCCCGCTGACGACGACCAGGAGTAGTTAGGAGGATCCCAGGCAGGAGGCCTGCGCCTCTTTCGATCTGTATCCCAGTTTGTGCTAGCCTTCTTAAGGCAGACTTGTTTAACTTATGTCTGTACTCAGATATTGTTGCTTCCGCTGACTCGTCTATGATCGAGCTCTTGTATTCGAGCCCTCGAGGCCCCTGGCTTGTAATATGATGCTTGTATGACTTATTTTATTTGTAGAGTTGTGTTGTGATATCTTCCCATGAGTCCCTGATCTTGATCGTACACGTTTGCGTGTATGATTAGTGTACGATTAAATCGGGGGCGTCACACTTGGGCTTGAGCTTTCTCAGAACTTGCTCTTCATCCTCTTCTTCAGCAACAGTCTCAGGCACTGGGCCTTGTTCTTCTCATCTGCAGGAATGCTCCTTGTATTCCTCTTTGGTTTTGGCTGTGAGGCAGCTTTGGGCTTAGATGCAGTAGCCCCTGATCTTATGGCATCACCCATCAGCTTGGGTGCCTTGGGTGCTGGTGCAGCTACCTCTTCTTCCTCTTGCTCTTCCATGATGGAAGCCTTTCCTAGCACTCTGGCTACGGTCTTCTTGACCCTTTCCTTTCTTTTCTTTCCCTCAGCAGCAACTGGCTCTTTGGGCGCAGGCTTCTTAGTTGAGGCTCTTGCCTTTGACATGGGCTGCCTGCCTGCTGGCCTTTTGATTTTCAAGCCTGGCTTAGTGCCTTGAGCTGGCTCAACTCTCTTTGAAGTGGCCTCTTCCTCTTCCACATAGTCTTCATCTTCGGAATCAGAAGTTCTCTTCTTCCTCTGTCTGGTGGCAGCTTTTGGCAAGTTGCTAGGGGTGCTCCTGCTGCCCTCATCTGAAGAGCTGGAGGGACTAGTGCCCTCACTCATGTGCACCTGCTGCTCTGACATGTTCTGGCTGTCACTTTGATCAGACATGCTGCAAGCTCTGACTGCTGACCCTGTGAACAGTTTATAGATGAGGTAGAAAAGATGAGCATCACAAAATGCAGAGATTTTTGCAAAAGAATGATCCAAAAACTTAGTTTTCTTTTCCACTGAAATCATCTCGGATCTACCGATTTTCAAACTCGGTGATACCGAAGCAGTTTTGGAACCTAAACTAGTGAACTCGGTAGGACCGAGTCACAGTTCGGTGGCACCGAGACTGCTAGGGTTTCACAGAGTTCCAAAATTGGTCACACCGATAAGTAATTCTCGGTCAGACCGAGTCTCACTTGTGCAATGGCATAAGCCAAATCGGTGGGACCGAGTTTTTCAACTCGGTGGGTCCGAGATGGTTTCGGCGGAAACCTAACCCTAAAATTTTCGAATCAAAGCTAATCTACGGGCGTACTGACTGGATAGGAGTGTTTCAATCGTGGCAAGAATCATGAAGAACACAATGTGCTAGGAATCGGACGGGGACTAGCACTGTGATCGAGTCCATACCCTAGTTCAGCGGAGACTCGCTATGGCGGCAACGACGGGGCAGAATTCCCGTTGACGGCGATGGAGACCAGCGACTGGAGGCGGCTGGCGGCAAGAAGACGATCCGGAGACCACGTTGGCAGAGCAGGCTATCGCGCGGGCGAAGGGGTTCGGAGAAATTTCCAAAATTTTGCCCGTGACTATATATAGCCCGACCCTGTCGGTGTGACCGAGTGGAACAACTCGGTGGCACCGAGATTCATAACTGCAGGCAGTTACTGAAACTCGGTGTGACTGAAATGTTCAAATCGGTTGCACCGAGATCGAAAACCTAGATCAACTTAATGATCTCGGTAGGACCGAAAGTGGGGTATCGGTCAGACCGAGAATCATAAAGAGGTTTTGGAAGTTTAAGTCTATGACGAATTGGGGACTCCGAGCGCTCCTCACACAGAGTGGTTCGAATCTGACTTGATCAAATTTTGTGATGCAGCATGAATAGAGTTTGAGACGAGAAAAGCATAGATAGCTAGAGGAGGTACTTAGGCATTCTTGTCCATCCACTTGGCAAAAGAAAATAAACCAAACAATCAAAACAACAAGTGGATGTCCTCGAATGAGTAGAATATGCAACCAGCATGCTCACACAATAAGATGGCAGATGAAATATGTGGCAAGGCATGCACAACCAATTCTAGCATCTATCAAGCAATTTGGGATGACTAGGTCATCTATATGTGAGTATATTGACTTAGGAGTCAAGTGAGAACACTTGATCATAGGTCATACTCATCGTTTAAGCTCAAGTGGGGTTACCACTTTTACATAAAGCATTGTTGTGTTCACATCTTTAGAGTTGCTTTAGCTCAAGTCTTAGAGTAAAGCTCCCCCTAGATGTGATATCCCCCCTAAGAGGGATGAACTAACCTTGGGTTTTGTCGATGATGACTTCATGTAGATGTTGAAGATGTGGACGCTCAATGTTGACGTAGATCACTTGGAGCTATCCATTTGAGTGAATTGCACTTTCAATACCTACATGGGTTAGTCCCACAAGGAACAAACAAGGATATCCATAGACATAGAGTGATGCACACAAAAGATGATGTCCATGAAAACTTTTAGGTTACCTTGTCCCTTGTCTTACCAACAAGAGGGTTTGTGACTCCTTGAACTAGTGCAAGATGTGGAAGTTGATCGCACTTGTTCTTGCCAAAATGATAAGAGTGAAGTATGTTGGCGGAGTCACCCTCAAGAACTCTCTAGTTCTTCTTCTTTTGGATCCACATCATCTTGATGGGAATCCTTGGAGTTGTAGTCGTACTTGATGAAGTGGAACTTGAAGTAGTCTTGGGAATCCACTTGACTAAGGTTTTAGGAGCTTCTTCAAATGCATCAATTTCCTCTTGAAGCTTGTCCTTGCCTTTTTGCTTGTAGTCTTGTGGTGGAAGATCATCTTGAGCTTGTGTCCCCTTGAAAGAAGTATCATACTTCTCTTGTTGAGGAACAAACTTTTTCTTGGGGTATTGATCTTCTTCCCACTCAACTCCAGTGGCATTGAACTTTCGTTCAAAACCAACACCTTGATTCTTCCGGTGCATTCCTTGCTTGCGCACAACTTCCTCGAATTGCTTACTCCCGGCAAGGCTTTTGTACACTCTTTTCTCTATAATACCCTTCAATAAACTATTTTCTTGCTCAACTGTAACTTGGCTAAGATAATCATTAGTGGAATCAAGAGAACTACTAGAAGCAACAATATTGGATTTAGCATGATCATTGTTACTGCTAGAGGAAGAATCTTTCTTGTTCTTGTTACTAGACTTGACTTGAGGCATGGAAGTGGATAAGAGTAAACGCTTGGCAATGTAAGAAGAGCTTTTCTTGCGGAGATCATCATTGATTGCTTTTAAGAACTCATGCTCTTGCTCAAGATTGAGATTTTCAAAGCGTAATTTCTCATGAGCTCTTAAAAGTTCTCGATGATCTTCGAAGATAGTTTCATGAGCTAACTTAAGAGTGTTTAGTTCTTTAGTTAGAGCCTCAACCTTCTCCTTATCATTGTCATTCGTTTTATCTTGATTAGCATGTTTAATTGACGTTTCATCATAGTATTCATCACTAGAGTTGTCAACAAGCAAATCATCACCTAACAAGTCATCTTCATCACTATTGAAATCAACATACTCGGGGTGTGTTACCTTAGGACCTTTGGCCATGAAGCATCTTCCAATTCCTTCATTTGGTGAGTCAAATTTGTTGTAGGAGATGGTTGACACAAGTGCTAGACCGGCAACACCTTCATCTTGAGTATCTTCGGAGTCGGAGTGATAACTTCTCTCGGAGTGGCTGTCGGAGTCGGAGCCGGATACCCATTCACCAACATGAGCTTGATGTCTTCGTCTTGTGTAGCTCCTTGATGATTTCTCCTTCCTTTCCGAATCCTTGCTTCTCCATGAGTATCTTCGTTCATAACGATCATCTCTACTCCTCCTCTCTCTTGGTGGTGATTCTTTGCTTCTTCTTTTTGGAGAGTCTTCTCTTCTCTTGTAGGGAGCCGTACACTCATTGGAATAGTGTCCGGGTCTTCCACAACTATAGCAGTTTCGCTCTCGACTAGAAGATCTTTTGTCATTGTAGGACCTTGACTTGAAGCTTCTATCTTTGCTTCTACTCTTGTAGAACTTGTTGAAGTTCTTCACCATTAAGCTCAATTCTTCATTGAAGTCTTGTTTCTCACTTCATGATGTAGGGGCTTCACATGAGGCTTTATAGGCACCACTTGATTTGTTGTGAAGTTCCTCTTTATCCTTAAGTGACATCTCATGAGCAACAATTCTTCCAATCACCTCCGTTGGCTTGAGATCTTTGTAATTGGGCATCATTTGGATCAATGTGCACATGGTATCATATTTTCCATCCAAGGCTCTTAGAATCTTCTTGATGATGAATCTGTCGGTCATCTCTTCACTTCCTAAGCCGGCAATCTCATTTGTGATGAGAGCAAGCCTAGAGTACATTTCAGTGACACCTTCACCATCCTTCATCTTGAACTTGTCAAGTTGGCTTTGAAGCACATCCAACTTGGATTCCTTGACGGAGTCGGTACCTTCGTGCATATCAATCAAAGTGTCCCAAATTTCCTTCGCATTCTCAAGACGGCTGATTTTGTTGAATTCTTCGGAGCACAATCCGTTGAAGAGAATATCACAAGCTTGAGCATTGTATTGCAACATCTTCAACTCATCCGCGGTAGCTTCACGGTTTGGTTCTCTCCCATAAAAGAAGTCACCTTGCAAACCAACACACACAATAGCCCAAACGGCGGGGTTATGTCCAAGAATATGCATTTTCATTTTATGCTTCCAATTAGCAAAATTAGTACCATCAAAGTAGGGACCTCTACGGTGGTAATTTCCCTCGCTAGACGCCATACTCTCCTAGGTTGTGAAACCAAGGCTATGACCACCAAAGCTATGGAGATCAAAGCAAATGGAGACCAAAGCTCTGATACCACTTGTAGGATCGAAAGTATGTCTAGAGGGGGGTGATTAGACTACTTGACCAAATAAAAACTTAACCTTTTCCCAATTTTAGTTCTTGGCAGATTTTAGCTATTTTAAGACAAGTCAAGCAATCATCACATAATTCAAGCAAGCATGCAAAGAGTATATTGGCAGCGGAAAGTAAAGCATGCAACTTGCAAGAATGTAAAGGGAAGGATTTGGAGAATTCAAACGCAATTGGAGACACGGATGTTTTTCCCGTGGTTCGGATAGGTGGTGCTATCCTACATCCACGTTGATGGAGACTTCAACCCACAAAGGGTAACGATTGCGCGAGTCCACACAAGGCTCCACCCACAAAGGGCAACGGTTGCGAGAGTCCACACAGGGTTCCACCCACGAAGGGTCCACGAAGAAGCAACCACCCACAAAGGGTCCATGAAGAAGCAACCTTGTCTATCCCACCATGGCCATCGCCCACACAGGACTTGCCTCACTAGCGGTAGATCTTCACGAAGTAGGCGATCTCCTTGCCCTTACAAACTCCTTGGTTCAACTACACAATCTTGTCGGAGGCTCCCAAGTGACACCTAGCCAATCTAGGAGACACCACTCTCCAAGAAGTAACAAATGGTGTGTAGGTAATGAACTCCTTGCTCTTGTGCTTCAAATGATAGTCTCTCCAACACTCAACTCTCTCTCATAGGATCTGGATTTGGTGGAAAGAAGATTTGAGTGGAAAGCAACTTGGGAAGGCTAGAGATCAAGATTCATATGGTAGGAATGGAATATCTTGGTCTCAACACATGAGTAGGTGGTTCTCTCTCAGAACATATGAGTCGGAATGGTGTATGCGTTCTGATAGCTCTCTCTTCGAATGAAGAGAAGGTGGAGGGGTATATATAGCCTCCACACAAAATCCAACCGTTACACAGTTTTCCAATCTCGATGGGACTGAATCAACAAACTCGGTCGGACCGAAAATGTAAACCTAGTGACCGTTAGAGATTTTCGGTGGGACTGACATGCAACTCGGTAGGACCGATATGGTTAGGGTTTGGGCATAACGTAATCTCGGTGAGACCGATTACACAAACTCGGTGAGACCGAATTTGGTAATTAGCTAACCAGAGAGTTGGTCAGGCAAACTCGGTGGGACCGATTTGCTCTTTCGGTGAGACCGAAAAGTTACAAAGGGGAAACACTAAATTTATATTGCAATCTCGGTGGGACCGATTCGCTCTTTCGGTGAGACCGAAAAGTTACGAAAGGGAAACAAAGAGTTTGCAATCCCATCTCAGTGAGACCAAGATCCCTATCGGTAGAACCGAATTGCTAGGGTTTGGCAGTGGCTAATGACAAGTGAAACTCGGTGGCGCCGGATAGGAAGAATCGGTAGGACCGAGTTTGGCTTAGGGTTTAGGTCATATGTGGATATGGGAAAGTAGTTGAGGGTTTTTGGAGCATATCACTAAGCACATGAAGCAAGAGGTTCATTATGCAACACCTCATCCCTCCTTGATAGTATTAGCTTTTCCTAAAGACTCAATGTGATCTTGGATCACTAAAATATAAAATGAAGAGTCTTGAGCTTTTGAGCTTGAGCCAATCCTTTTTCCTTAGCATTTTGAGGGTTCCACTTTCACATCCATGCCATGCCAATCATTGAGCTTTCCTGAAATAATCATCTTGGAATAGCATTAGCTCAATGAGCTATATGTTGTTATGAATTACCAAAACCACCTAGGGATAGTTGCACTTTCAGCGCCCTCCTTCCCGAGCCACGCCTTCATCCTCTCCTCTCCTACAATCCCAAACCCGTCCCCACCACCGATCTCCACTCACCCAACCCCAGCCCCAGCCCCGCCGGCGACCTCCTCCCCCACTCCTCAATTCCCCGGCGACGTCGTCTCCTTCATACCCGCCGTCGACCTCCGCCTTCTAGTCCACCCTCTCCTTCTCTCCATGCGGAAACCGTAGATCGACGCCATGGCCACCTCGTAGGTGACGCGCGCAGGAGGAGCCCGTCCATGGCGACACCGGTGAGATCTGGTATGGATCCCCCTTTCTTCTTCTTCTAGATTTCTTCAGCTTGCTCAAATCTCATTGCGTTTGTGCGGTTTTTTTGCAGATCGTCTGGTCAAGGAGGACTCCGTGGACAAGCTCGATGCCATGGCGACCTCGCACGCAACACAGGAGGAAGCTAGACATGGCGACAACCGATCTGGTATGACCCCCCTCCACCCTCTCTATGTAGGTTCTTCCTCACCTCTCCTTCTCTCCCTCCCAGATCCATCGGAGCAAGGTCGCCATGGACCTTGATTGAGTAGTAGCGATGTCATGTTGTTCTGTTTGCCCAACTGCCCAACTGTACTACTGCATCATGATTGTCGATTAGCTGCAACTTGATTGTGGATTTAATTTGTCACCCAAGTGCATGTTGTGTTGTCTGCCCTGTCGCATATATCCCAGTATTTAGTTATTCACCTATCACTTTTCTCATTAGGATGAAGATTGTTCTTCTATCTAGTTCATATGCATGATCATTTTTTGTGAAGGCAGGCTTTTAACCTTTCGAGTCAGACATGCATAAATTACCTGACGATGTTCGGTACATGACGTGTTTGATGCATCTCTTTTCAGCTAAGAGATGGCTCTCACCAGAATTGGTCTTGCTGGCCTCGCCATCATTGGAGGTGTATTCTGATTATTTGAGGATGCTTTATATATGTCCCAAGATGTCTTTGTGCAATACCTGATATGATAACATGACCTGAATTAGGACTATTAGCTCCTTTACTTGCTCTGTTTGGTTAAGACTGATGATGCCATGGATAAGCACATTACTATTAAGTTTAAAAGTTCTGTTAAAACAAGGTGGAAGCATGTTTTTTCTAGCAAATGTTCTATGCGCTGCCACACTTATATTTTAATTTTCTGTTATTTTTATTGTTGCTATGTTGGTACTCCCATTAGGAAACTTGGCTAGCTGCCCATATCAGTTGATGAACTATACTATTATCCACTACTTTTAATCAGTTGATGATGCATATTCAGTTTGGCTGATTTTGTTACATACATACATGGCTTTGTTTTGGTCTGGCAACTCAACTATGATGCCATTGCTGCTACTCTATATAACTTCTGTATGTTCATTGCATGCATCCTAATTGTCTATATAACGTGTCTAGTTAAGGACCGGTTGTGAGATTTTGGTGGTTGCTTTGAGTACATTTAACTTGGAGTTCTCCAGTACTCCTAGATTTGTTACTCAAACAAATTTTGTGTACTTGCACTGGAAAGGAGTGAAATACTCCTGGTACTTGCGTAGGTTAAAAAATAACTTGCATAGGTTTAAAAATACTCCTGGTACTTGTGATGAAACCAACAAGCAACTTGCTAACCTCTTTCAGTGTTCAATCATCTTTTCATTCTTAAATTTCAGTGTTCAATTTCAGATTATACAAACTGGAAGTGTCTGTTCTTTTTCTTTTTTGAACTAAACGAGAAGTAGGAATTCATTTTATTGGGTTAGTGTTGTAAGTTTGCAAAATTATACAAATTGCTGCTACAGTAGTAATATTTATGCAAAATTATGCAAAGTTCACTGAAATTTTGAGCATCTATAGTTTACTGAAATTTTGTGTGACTTGTCCATGATTATGCAGCAAATTAAACTTGTGTTTACTTAAACTTGTCCATGATCATGCAACAACTTAAACTTGTGTTTACTAAAATGGATGCTTTTGATTCCCATTCAACAATATAGTGACAAGTGAAAGTCTCCATAAACACCATTGCCTGAAATTATACATATTGCTTGTGAGTTCTAATTGTGGCCTAGTCAAGAAAAAACTTGATTTATTGGTCTATTTTTATCGTCAAATATTAGAAACTTAAGAAAGTAAATTGAGATGAGATGATATCTATTAGGAACATATTGCTTGTGGACATGCATGGTGCTGCTGAAGCTACACATGTTCTCCACCACAAACTTTGTAATGTC
Source organism: Triticum urartu (assembly GCF_003073215.2). Taxonomy (NCBI): domain Eukaryota; kingdom Viridiplantae; phylum Streptophyta; class Magnoliopsida; order Poales; family Poaceae; genus Triticum; species Triticum urartu. The sequence continues at coordinate 635,407,103 of NC_053023.1, forward strand.
TCCTCATTGTTTCCTGCTTGTGATCTTGTTGTGCAAAGTGGTTGAAGTACCTTCTTTTTCTACCCATCTTCATGAAGCCTATATTAAATGTATAATTTATACAAATTATTCTATAAGATTTGTAAAAGCAAACATTTCACTATGCAAGTCTGTTGTTTTATTTGCCCTTTCTAGTACTTTCCTGCTTACATTTTTGTTGCCATTGCATTTGTTTGGTTCTGACCAGTAGCAGTACACTAATGCTGGAAGTATTTGTGTTCCTCTTTTACAGGAGCACCAGGACAAATTCAAAGTGCAAAGCCATGAAGCCAAGTGCAAAGCCATGATGCCAGTGATTTGTTTGTGTTTGACTATAATAGGCTGTAGAGATTGTGACATTGTAACAGATTTGATAAATTATGTTTGTTTTGTTTTGTTTGAAATAGTGATTTAAAAATTTGTGAAATGGAAACCTGATTAGTGGGATCCAGTTACCAAAATAATCTGAGCAATGTTGAAATATCTGACGTGTGGGACCGATGTATGAGATTATGATTATTTTTGAGCATTATGTATGAGATTTTGATATGTGGTGCTTGTCTGACTAGTGGGCCCAGATCCAATATATATGGCCGAAACTAGAAAATCAATGGATTAAAAAGGCCACGGCCCCCGAAACTAGAAAAATGATGGATTAAAAAGGCCACGGCCCAATGATTAAAAAGGCTGCAATAATGGGCTTGGCCCATGAAGCTGATCAAAAATTGATAGAAAAATACACTAAAAAGGCTGAATTAATGGGCTCGGCCCATGTAAAACACCGAACTGGACCGGGCTGATTCTTGTGCCACATCAGATTGCCACGTCGGATGCCTACGTGGCCTGGGGAGGCTTCTAGTGACCAAAACAAAACAGTAGGCATATTTTGGTCGTAAACGTCTACGACCTTCTCACAGAGAAGGTCGTTAATTTCAGTTTATGACCGCCAACTTTTGGCCATCTGTTTTTGGTCACAAAAAGGTCACAAATGGAAAATAATAAACATTCAGTGACCAATTGTCAAGGTCACAAGTAGACATATTTCTTGTAGTGGGTGATCCAACTGCTGTTGACACATTTATGAGAAGCAACTGTGTCTATAACTCGGACATTTGGGTGGTTCCCTACCCTGGTACTGATATAGTAGGCCGCTTCAGCCTGGATGATCAGTCATGCGTTGCTCTCCAGATTGACAATGGATGGCCCGTCCCAGAGAATCACTTGTGGTTCAAAGCAAGCGTTTCCAACGCCGCGGAATGGTTGAGTTGAAGTTCATTTCATGGCTTGTTATTTGTTGTGTGGTGAAAACTTTAGTATTTATAATGTATCCTGGTTGTCGATGTGGGTTGATGACCTGTTATATGTAATAAAATGATATGCCTGTGATAAACTTACTAAATTTATGAATGGCTTTCGAGTCGCCTCTCTGAGTGAGTGGTGCGACGAGGCAAAAAAATATTTTCCGAATACATAATTGTACGTGCATTGCAACAGGTTATTGGATGAGGCCAATCAACAATAGTAGTACACTATTTGTACTAGCTTCACATGCTTCGCGCGTCGGGCGGGTGTTTTTACTGTAGCCATATGTTAATGTGTTCGTTGTACGTAACCAGCACCTCGAATCCTCGATACTAGTACTATATAGTAGGAGTAAGTAGTAGGAGTAGTAGGGTGCCCTGGGCCAGAACAAGCATTCACGTCCAGGAGTACGGCACACGCCACCACCACGACATCCATATGACACCATATTATTTCTTGGAGTCCGTGCTAGAGCAATCTCTTCAACCTGCTTCAGAAGGCGGCGCACATGTCCGCCACGACGCTGCTTCAGAAGGCGGCGCAGATGGGCGCCACCTCGTCGATCTCCTCGTTCCTGCGTGGGCTGGTCCTGGACATCTCATCTCGTCGCCGGCGTCGATGTCGTCAGGTCAGCATCAACAGCAGGAGCACCACCACCAGGAGCCCATGCAAATGCAGTTCTCGGAGGGGTCGCTGCAGCAATGGCCGCCGCGGTTGGAGCCCGAGCCAGCTCCAATGATGTCGGTCGGGCTGGGCCTCGGGTTACCATACAACTCTACCGGCGGTCCGATGGGGTTGCCGGAGCTCATCACTGTTCAGCGCCAAGCCGGCCACGCTGGACTTCCTGGGGCTCGGGATGAGCCCCACCGGCGCAACGATGAGCAGGGGCATCCCCGTGTTCATGCAGCCCATGGGCGGCGCGGTCGGCATGGCCCGGACCGGCAGCGGCGCGGCAGAGACGTTCGCCTCCGGCCCGAGCACTCAGGCCAAGCCGTGGGAGAGGAACCCGAGCAGCTCGCCGATCCTGTGAAAGGACTGCTGGGCAGTATCAACACGTAGCACATCAGCTGTAAAATGCTGCTTTTGTCTAATTAGCAGCAGCTAGTCGTCAGTTCTTCGCCGTTCTTTTTATTCTTAGGTTACAATCAAGTACGTAAGTTACTTTTGTTCCTTTAGGCTTCAGCTTAGTACTCCTGCCCTGCCCTGCCCTGAAGCAAAGTTTAATTTCAAGTTCATTCACAGATCAGTCTGTGTTTCCTGTAGTTAACTGCAAGCTTAACATTCAGTATTGTGGGTTAATTAGAGAAGACGACAGGGTGTTTCCTGAAAAAGTGCAGACAAAGACCGGTCAAGCCACCTGGCTGCCACTTGTTAAGTTGTGATAGGCTGGGGACTAAATCATCACATCTAGTGCAAGTTGGGGTATGATGGAGTTACATTTTGCAAGTTTGGGACTAAATCATCACATTCCATGCAAGTTAGGGTACTTGGGGTGCTTTTACCTCTAACTTCAGCCATCACGCGGCGGGCGAGGTGGGGGTTTGCCGATAGTCGGTTTCCTTAACTGCGGTCCCACTTGTAAGGCCAACTCCAACGCACGACCCCTAACGGACCTCCGTTTTGCACGAACTCCAACGATAATTTTGACTAGAAAAGCAAGACCAAAGAAAACAAGAACCACGAGAATACATTTTACTACTCCTGTAAGTTGGATTAGTGCCTTCTCGATGCATTCATTGTTCATCTGCAGAGGCTCGATCTTGCGTGCTTCTTTCTTCTTCGAGTGTAAAGAAGTAGACGTTGCTTCCTCGCATCTAGTCTCATGTCTAGCCTCTATTCTAGTAGGAGTATCAACAAGTGCACTACTCTCATCCGAGAGCAGAACCGAAGATTTGGTCGGGTTCTTCCTCCTTTTGCCGACACGTGGGACATCCAGCATCCAGGTCGTGTCATGAAAGAAAATAGAGTGGTAGTTGAAGCCATGAGATGTGCATCTTGGGTTAAACTGTAAAATAGAATCTTACTACTCTTGAGTAACTCCAAAAACGGCCACCGAAGATCTTTATTGGATTTGTTTTTCATCACCAGCACGTCGAGGTGAAATATGTGCAGGTTCAGTGGGTCCTCTTGCGTTTTCACTGACATGTGGGGCCGCATGTGAGCAAACAGACGATGGGCTCCGCGCGTCCCCTGGCTGGCTGAGAAGAGAGATAGAGGAGGGCTAAGCATGGACTGCAGGAAATTTGTTCTACGTACCTCGATATAGGCTCGATATAGTGGGGTGGCATGGGCCATAACTAGCATTCACGTCTAGCAGTACGGCACACGCCACCCACATGAGTCCCATCTGACACCAATTTTCTTGGAGTCCGTGCTACATCCATCTCTTCTCCCTCCTGTTTTCTCAGCCATCGCACGGTGGGCGGGGTGGGGGTTTGCCGATAGTCGGTTTGCTCAACTGCGGTCAAATACTAAAATCCAGAGTCCATGTATTTATTTACAGAGGGAGTAGTACATTTTTGGTGACATGCATTACTAGATATTGCCAGTCAAATACTAAAATCCAGATGGACGTGGTAGTACTCCTAAATCCAGACGGTGGTGCTACTAGTACTAGTAGTAGTACTACCAATGTACAAGTAGTAGTAGGAGTACTAGCACTGTACTATCCGTTGGTCAAATTATTATGTGTTGCTCCTCACAGTAAAGTGACAAGACCCTGCGTCGGAGATGACACCTGAGTATAGGCGCCGTGTTCGGCATACCATAGTCAGCCTCACCGTCTGCAGTCACTATCATCATGGCTGTAGAGCTAGCCTGCTTACAACTAGCCCTGTTCGACATAATTTCCCATGCATAGATGCCCGTGCATTGCATGGAACACCAAGATTGGGGGTGCACGGCTCCGGCAGCGGCCATCGCGCCAAATTTTTCCACGGCCTTCTACTCCTAGATGTGGTAGGGAGGAGATGAGGCTGATTGTGAGAGACAAGAAGTTGTTTGTAAATAGGGAACAAGTGTGGGCATCTTTTTACAAAAATGGAGAAGCTTGGTTTGTATGCGTCAGATCTAGATCCGACGGATATTGGTGAAAGATGGGAGGCACAACATCATCACCAACTCAGGACCTGTTTGATTCGCATGATTTTGAAAACGCAAGAATAGGACACGGCAATATTACAAGTTTCAAACTGATATTACAAATGTTAGGAGTAATCACTAGTAGAAAACAGGGCTTTGGTCCAGGCCGGGTCATCCCATTAGTCCCAGTTCAGTCCAGAACCGGGACCAATGGGGGCATTGGTCCCGGTTCGTGAGCCCAGGGGGCTGGCCGGGCCACGTGGGCCATTGGTCCCGGTTCATCTGGACCTTTTGGTCCCGGTTGGTGGGATGAACCGGGACCAATGGGCCTCGCTCCTGGCCCACCACCATTGGTCCCGGTTGGTGGCTTGAACCGGGACCAAAGGCTCCCCTTTAGTCCCGGTTCATGTCACCAACCGGGACCAATGAGGTGCCTATATATACCCCTCGCTCGCGAGCAGAGCACCCCAGTGCTCTGCTTTTCTCTGGCCGAGGGCAATATTACAAGTTTCAAACTGATATTACAAATGTTAGGAGTAATATAATGCTGCACCTACGAAGAGGGAATTACTAGGAAGTTTACGTAAGAACTTTCGTTACTTTAGGTGGATGCAGCATTATCGTACAAACTAAAATCCACCGCCCTCACAAGTCACTAATGGGCAAATAAGTTTTCAAGTCTCTGGCCACTTGAGGTTTCAAAAACAAATTCAGCTTCTGCGGAGAAATGAGCTCCACCGTGTACCCGCGCGGGTGTGGCTGGGCACGAAGCGTGAGTACGTGCACGGTGCACCTATTCTCTTCTTGTATACGTACACCACCTACGTGGGGTTGTGTGAGAGAGATATAGTGTGTGGGTTCTTGAGAGCTTTTTTGGGGGGGGGGGGGGGGTCAATCAAAAAATTTAACATATGCAATGTGTGTGAAATAGAGTCCTGGATATAACATATATATAGAGGGGGCGATCCACGAGAAGAGAGTGGAGGTATCATCGGCTTGAGGTGTCCATAGAATCGAAGAGAGGGATGATGTGTGTGTGTGTGTGCGCGCGCATGACGATAAAGAGTGCCATCGAATTTGTGTGTGCCCACGTCAAAGATATAGAGTGGCTGGCCTACTGGAACATGAGATGGGACATCTGCCGTTTGTCTCTGTGGCATGGATACCTACCTGCAGCGCTCGACTATCAGTGTGTGGTGGGGGAAGAGGGAGGCCCAATTAACTATAGAGGTACAATGGCTGGTATATGTGTGGAGGAGGAGAGAGGCCTACCTCATGTATTAAGGAGATCGATCTGCCTCATGTATTAAGGGAGATCGATCGGCATCCATGCATATGTGCAGGAGATGAATAAGGTTGGGAGAGAGACAGAGCTAGAGTGTTGGAGGGGGTGGTAGTGGAGTTGCTTCTAACAAATGGTGGGATAGGCTTGCTAGACAAACGGAGGGCATGCCTGCAATATCAATAAGAGAGGAGATGGCTGCTTGTTGTCTGTGCACGTGCGTGTGAGAGACGGGTCAGGAGGCATGCACGAATGATGAGGGGGGATGATGTGGCTGTGGTAAGCAGACGTAACTACATAGGAAGATCAATCGCCCTTTGTAAGAGAAAGGAGAGAGATAACTTGTGAGGTACGTCGATCGATGGGGGGGTAGTTAAAGTCGATCTAGGTATATGTTGGGAGATCGATCGGTATACATGCATGTGTGTGTTAGAAGCAAATGAGGCACGAGGAGAAGGATAGAGAGAGAGGGATGCATGTAGGAGGTGGTACGAGAGGCATACTATATCGAGGGGGAGGAGTGTGCGAGTACGAGAATGATGAAAAGAGTGGTGGGAGTGAGGCATGGACGGTGACAAGAGAAGAGGGGAAGCTTGTGTTTGTGCTAGGCACACCTGGCTAGAGAGGCATATCGATCGATGTGTGTCGTAAAGAAGGAGTTGGGGGGCCTACACACATCGTGGGTGAACGACCTAAAGTGAAAAGACAAATTTGCACGATGGAGCTAGAGAATGCTGAGGGAGGGTGAGAGGGATGCGGGCGTGTGCATGCACAAGAGAAAGTTAGCGCTAGCTACAAAGATAAGAGGGTTGTGTGGGTGTAAAAGATGAATAGAGATCATATATACTTCATTATAAAAAGTGAATTCGGATATTTGAAGAATTTATCATAGTGTTTCAAACCGACGGATGTGTGAATATATATAACGGTGATACACATGGTGTGGTTATGAACATGGTATACTACATTTAATATATTTTATCTCTACTCTTATAAAACACGGAGTTGTTGATGATGGTGTGCCTGCCATCCTACATTATAGGCCGTCTGATTTATATCTGGTGGATAGCAAGGAAACTATGATGGTTGAAGTTGGCAACAATCATGATTGTAGATTCTTATTGAAATAGAGAAACAAATTCAAATTTAGTTCGAATTGTAGCGGTAGTATAGACATTTGGAATGCACTAAAATGTTGGTATGAGTAGGTTACATGCATTATACAGTAAGCGAAAAAATTTAATCGGACATAACATGGATTCATACTCCCTCCTTCCATCTATATAGGGCGTAATGAGATTTTTAAGACCGCCTTTGACTATTGACAAGATTAATAGTACATGACATGCACAATGTGAAAATTATATCATTGAAAGAACCTTTCACAGACGAATTTAACGGTGTGCTTTGTGTCAGTTGCATGTCATATATCATTGCTCTAATATTTGGTCAAAGTTAGCATCGAAAAACGCATTAGGCCCTATATAGATGGAAGGAGGGAGTAGCTTTGAATAGCATTTGTATAGTAAAACGGGGCAAGACTCTCTCTTTGTGTGGTGTGAATAGTTTTATTTTTTTCGTTTTCTTTTTGGTTGAGGGAAGTGCGAATTGATTTGGTACGTACAAGTACAATATTACTACACGTTAGGCTTGTCCCTAAAATTCAACCCGCGTCTTGTTATATCCCGAAAATTTAGATATCGTGCTCCCAAAACTGGCGCCTTCACAACCCACACCTTGCTATCCCGAAATAACAACGCACGCGAAAACTCCCTCCAGCTGCCAAATCCCGACATGTGAAATCCCCCTTCTAACCCTGAGCCGAAAGGGCCGCTAGTTCAAATCGGTGGGGGGTACTTTTGTAACACACCCTACATTTTGGACAAGCGCGTTCCTAAGTCATGCTTCACCCCCTCCCACCACCCCCTTTTCGCCATTCGAAATCCCAGGCCGCCATAACCTCTCTGCTCCAGCCGCGAAACCCTACCCTCCTCCATCCGCCACGTCACCGCTGCCTAGCCGGAACCTCTTCCCCGACGACGTCGTCCACCGCAACAGCTCGACGTCCCTCGTCCACCTCCCCGGATGAGGATCCATCGTCCATCTCGCCGTCCCATCGGTTCAGCCGCCCCGTCCTCCACCTCCAAGGAGCTGCTCCGACGATCGCCTCGTCTATCGCGGCTGCTCCATCCCCACAGCGCCGCCTTAACCTGCTCCACCGGAACCGCAGCATCCTCACCGACTCCTCGGACGAAGCCGAGGCCTACTCGGCGCCACCAAAGAGGTTGTACACTCATCACATCACACCTTCTCCTTAACTCGACCTCTCGGCGCCGACGGTGCTCCATCCCGCACCCCCATGGAGCGGCTACCTTGAAGCCGGCGTCGCGGGCGACATCTCCACGGCGGCTCTCCCCTAGTGCGAGGCCCCTTCGGTGGCGGCGTCCATACCAGCCGGATCTGTTGCTGCTGCTCCGGCTCTCGCTCGATCGCTCGCTCGCCCAGCTGCTGCTGCTGCTCTCCTCCTCGCTCGTGCTGCTGCTCTGCTCTGATTAAGCCACACTTCAGTTGACTGAATCGACTTTTGGGTCAGTCGATTTTCAGGGGTTGGGGGGCTCGCCGGAGTTAAGGAAGAACCACCCGCAGCGAGGACGGGGGCTCGCCGGAGAGGTACCCCACTATCTATCTTAGGGTTCAGGGTGGGGGCGGGGGGCCTAGAGGGCTGGCTGAGGCGGCGGTGGCGAGTTGTTTCGGGGCGGCGAGGCAGTGTTGGGGCTGGCGGTTCGGCCGGTGGTGGCTGGCGGCTCAGGGGGGTGCAGGTTGAAGATGAACTGCAGGCCCTTCCTAAACTACATGTCAAGTGCCTCTCTGCTACCATTGCGTTCAGTTTCGATAGTAGCATTCAGATTCCACAGTAAATTTCAGTTTCGACAGTTAAGTTCAGAGTCAACAGTTTTTACCTCATCTGTTGTAGTCAGGTGGTTTTTGGTGATGTTAATTTTACATCCGTTTTACATCATCTATTGGAGATGCTATAAGAATCCCACTTGAGATTGACGATGTCTGTCTTGTGTTGCTTCAGCCTTGACGTCTTACGGCTCACCGGAGCTGCTGCAATGACAGAACGATCCATCACAACAGAGCAGTGCCCTGGACGCCGTCTACAGATTCCTCAGATCTTCCTCCACACCTCCGACAGCCACCTCTGCCTCAACTGCTCCAGTGACCAACCCAATGATGTTGAGGTCGACACGGCTACGGCAAAGAGGTTGTACACTTGTTGCATCATTTATTACTATACATTCACGTCGATCCATTAGGGCTATTTTGGTTCAACAGAAAAACATCGATCCACTGGTTGTTACCATGACTCTAAATATCTGCATGCTCTCCTTACATAATCTCACCATATTTTTTTCGTATGCATGTCAGATATTGTACACAGTCATGCTGAACATGTAGAGAAAAAGAGAAGATTTTTGCGCGGCAATACAATGTCATGCAGACATCGCTCCATGGTGGGTTCAATGGCAAACCCTCCCCACCCCTCTCCAGATTGTAATCCAGAGGAAGATATCTGTTCTGAGGTGGATTCGGACGCCGCTGACCACTCCTATTTACCCCCAAGGTGTTTGCTCTACCTTGGCATGATGATGTTAGTCATATCATGCATATGTTGCCTTGCAGTGCCTACTTTCGACATCATATATGTCATCTGCTTAGTTTAGACATGTTCTGTAATGCCACCTGTTTAGTTTCTATATCATATATGGGAATTATGCAGTCTCATGTCTTTTAGCCAGCCATAATATATGTGGAATGTGCAATGCCATCCTGTTTAACCAGGCATCATATATTTGAATGATATCTTGCCCATCCTTTTCTTCATTACATTTCCATTTGTCAACAATATTTGTACATTAAACTACTCTTCCTGTGAATCAGCCATTTGGGTGGGAGATGGAAAAATCTGGAGGGAAAACAAGGCCTTCAGAGCAGACAGTGCTACCTGTCGAAGCAGATCTCTTGTTGGGTCCCGATAGCTCCTCAGAGATGGATTCAGAGACAGATGACCAGTCCTATTCCCCCACTGAGGTGTATGCTCTAACTTGGCACGGTTATACTGCTCATATCATGCATACGGTGTCTTGCATTGCATAGTTTAGACATCATATACACAATATTCAACACCATGTTCTTAGTTCAGACATCATATCGAATGCCCTCTGTTTAGCATATAAATCACATATGTGAATTAAATGATGCGATCCTGATTACTTAGATAACATGTAGGTGAATTATGTCATGCGATCCTGTTTAGTTATTCATTATATCTTTGAATTATGTTATGCTATGCTATCCAGTTTAGATAGACATCATATATGTGAAATTATGTCAAGCTATCCGTTTTAGTTAAACAATATACATGTCAACTATTTCATGCCCTCTTTTTTCCACACTATCTATTGCATCTGTCTCTCATACAATGTATGTACATTCAACTATGTTTCCTGTTTATCAGCCGTTCGAATTGGAGCGGGTGATGTCAGTATCTAGTGGACTAAAAACACGATCTTCAAATAAAACAGTGCTACCTCTTGGTGGAGATAGCACCCCGGTTGTACATGCACAAGAACCAGCCCTACCACACATAACCCAAACTCTCGCAGATTGTACCCCTACTACGATGGACAGAGAACCAGCTTCACCCAATCTAACCCAAACCCCAGCGATAGTAACCCAGTTCCTGTTGACACGGCACCATCTCCACCACAGAGCTTCCAAACAAGAGCAGTTAGTAAGGCAGCTCCAGTGCCCAAAGGGCCAGTACTATCACGGCGAACCCCAACTCCACCAGTTAGTACGCCTATTCCTGTGGAGGAAGCACAACCAGCTAGTCGTAGTTTAGCATCTATCGCATTTGATGTTGTTAAATCGTATGTGCGTATCTTCCCATCTTGGAAATATTATACTGAAGATGAAGGAAAATGCCAGTTGCAGGTGTTTGTCCAGGAGTTATGTGTAAGTAATGTTATTCATGGCAATTACTTTGCTTCGTCCCATACATCCGACCTCCATGATGGTTATAATACAGCAAATTTTCCCATTTTTCTCTATAGAGAAGGACCGATTTGGAAACTCAGGATGAGGTAACCTGTGCTAATACCTCTGCTATCTTCAAGAATGCTTGGTGGCAGTATCGGAATTACCTGAAGAAAACGTACTTCACCGGCAAAGAAATTCATCAAATTCCCTTACGTTCTCCTGAGACACATTTACTGGACGATGACTGGGAACGCCTTGTTCTGTACTGGTCCCGAACCAAGAATGTGGTAAGGTCTATGAGCTCATTTTCTATTTTTAAGTATTATATTCTTGCGTCTTACTGTACTCTGTTCATGTTGAACAAGTGCCTAAACCTGAAGAACAACTGTTCTAATTTAAGATTCCATTGCTACCATAGGACATAGATATATGTTTGTTTGATGCTTTTATTATGTACTAGTACTTGGCAATAGAAGACTTGGTAGTTTAATCCTGTCCACCTTACTAATGAACTGGTTCGCCGAAATGAGTTTCATATACTAGTACATGCTAAACTTGTTATGTGTCTGCTTGTTTCTTCTTTTAGAATGCTGACAGAATATTGGGGAAGAGTGCCTTATTAAGCAATGGTAAAGGAAGTAATGCAGATAAGGTTCAGGATAGTGACACATCCTGTCTTGGTTTAGTGTTGGAGTTACTGGCCACTACCGCTTGCACAAGCTATTCAAACTCACTGTCTGAATCAGTTTGGTTTCTTGAGTCTCAACTACAAGCTGAAAGACATCATTCAGCTGTGCTGTGACAAGAAGCGGAAGGACTGCGGAAGTCCCTGGAGCATTCATATGCATACTTTCTCGTGCAACAGCAAGCGTTGGAGGATTTTAGCGCCAAACATGACAAAGCTAATCAGCTTGCTAAGCTTATTGCCAGCATGGTGGATACCCAGGATAACGTTTCTTGAGCTCTTCTGAAGTTGTTTCAGTTATGCTCTTGTTTTGCTGTCGCGTTTATTTGCACTGGTGGCCAATTTTGACGGCCAGTGTATATGATATGCTGCTTTGTTCCCTATATTTGCACTGGTGGCGAACTTTGATGCCCAGTGGATGTAATATGTGTCATAGCCGTGATAGCCTGGCATTAGTTGCTTGCTTATTTATTTCCTTGTTGTCTTGTTTATTTGTTTGCTTGTAGTCATTGATGTTCTTTTTCTGCAGTTAACTAGTGGCTGCAATAACCTATTTTCTAAAACTAGGCCACAATAACCATGGGCTAATATTTACTGTAGTGACACTGGGCCTCCTACGGGCCGTAGAAACAGTGGGCCTTCTACGGGCCGTAGAAACGGTAAGCATTCTACGAGCCGTAGAAACAATGGGCCTTCTACGGACCGTATCATCAATGGGCCTTATACGGGCCGTATGATCGATTGGCCAAACATGGGCCAATAACAGGCCGCATTATGGCCGTAAACGGGCTAGAGTTGGAATCGTCCGTTCATGGGCCGACCATAACGGGCCATCGTTAATAGGCCGTATTTGATGACGCTATGAAAATGGCCCAACGTATTAATGGACCACAAACGAGCCGACTGTAACCACGGGCTGAATTTGGCCCACTAGCAGAAAATGACGGTAACGGGCCGTAAGTAAATGAATGCTGGAAATGAGCCCAAGAATAAATGGGCTCTGAGAAGGCCAAAAGATAACATGGGCTGGAAACGGCCCAACGGAATAACGGGCCGTTAATGGGTATAAAGTGATACACTGTTCATTACGGGTCAGTTTCACCACGGGCCGTTAATAGGCCAAGAGTTACATAGGGCCTCATATGGGCCGAAAGACATCATGGGCCATACATGGGCCAGAAGTGAAAACGGGCTGGAATCATATTGGATGGCCCAGATGACGCTACTGGGCCTAATTCGGATAGGGCGTAACGGGCCTTGTGTTAGCGGGTTGTAAATGGGCTATATGCGAACAGGCCGTTAACAGGCTTTCCATGGGCCGGCCCGCCACCTTTTAACCAAATCAAACAGGCCGTCCTTTTCACAGGAATGGGCCTCTGTTGGGCCGTGCCACGTGTCGACGTATCATAGGTGCCTTCTGTCCAATGAGTGGATGACATATGTCCCAACGATGAGCCGACACGTGTTTCCTCCAGCCAATGATGATTTTACACGTGGAAATTTCCCATTGGTCGGGGTTGTTAACGGGTTATCGGATCCAAAACCTGACCCGATAGCTTAACGACGTTCCGTTACGATGGATGCCACGTGTCGGTCACCCTTGACGAAAGCACTTTTGTGACACGTGATTTATCATCATGGACGTGGACACTTCCGTGATGATAATTTTGGTAATGTCATGGAACACTTGTACGACAGCACAGGTATGGCTATCTTGATTCTGTCATAAATTTGTCATGGATGTACATGCATGACAAAAAAGCGACCTACTGTGACAAACACGTATCATCATGGAAGTGTATTTTTTTTGTAGTGACTATATGTGGAATAGAATGGTGGTTGTGGAGAAGACAAAAAAAGGAGAAGATAGTCTCACATCAACTAGGCGTATCAACGGGCTATGGAGATGCCCATCAATAGATATCAATGTGAGTGAGTAGGGATTGCCATGCAACGGATGCACTAGAGCTATATGAAGGAAATGTGCCCTAGAGGCAATAATAAAGTTATTATTTATTTCCTTATATCATGATAAATGTTTATTATTCATCCTAGAACTGTATTAACCGGGAACATAATACATGTGTGAATACATAGACAAACAGAGTGTCACTAGTATGCCTCTACTTGACTAGCTCGTTGATCAAAGATGGTTAAGTTTTCTAGCCATTGACATGGGTTGTCATTTGATTAATGGGATCACATCATTAGGAGAATGATGTGATTGACTTGACCCATTCCGTTAGCTTAGCACTCGATCGTTTAGTATGTTGCTATTGCTTTCTTCATGACTTATACATGTTCCTACGACTATGAGATTATGCAACTCCCGTTTACCGGAGGAACACTTTGTGTGCTACCAAACGTCACAACGTAACTCGGTGATTATAAAGGTGCTCTACAGGTGCCTCCGAAGGTACTTGTTGGGTTGGCGTATTTCGAGATTAGGATTTGTCACTCCGATTGTCGGAGAGGTATCTCTGGGCCCACTCGGTAATGCACATCACTTAAGCCTTGCAAGCATTGCAACTAATGAGTTAGTTGTAGGATGATGTATTATGGAACGAGTAAAGAGACTTGTCGGTAACGAGATTGAACTAGGTATTGAGATACCGACGATCTAATCTCGGGCAAGTAACATATCGATGACAAAGGGAACAACATATGTTGTTATGCGGTCTGACCGATAAAGATCTTCGTAGAATATGTGGGAGCCAATATGAGCATCTAGGTTCCGCTATTTGTTATTGACCGGAGACGTGTCTCGGTCATGTCTACATAGTTCTCGAACCCGTAGGGTCCGCACGCTTAACATTTCGATGACAGTTATATTATGAGTTTATATGTTTTGATGTACCGAAGGTTGTTCGGAGTCCTAGATGTGATCACAGACATGACGAGGAGTCTCGAAATGGTCGAGACATGAAGATTGATATATTGGAAGCCTATGTTTGGATATCGGAAGTGTTCCGGGTGAAATCGGGATTTTACCGGAGTACTGGGGGTTACCGGACCCCCCCCCCTCAGAGGTTAATGGGCCATAGTGGTCCTTAGTGGAAGAGAGGATAGGCGGCCAGGGGAAGGGCCGCACGCCCCTCCCCCTAGTCAGAATAGGACAAGGAGAGGGGGGCGGCGCTCCCCCTTTCCTTCTTCTCCTCCACCTCTTTCCCCCAAGTCCTAATCCAACTAGGAAAAGGGAGGGAGTCCTACTCCCGGTGGGAGTAGGACTCCTCCTGGTGCACCCCTCTCCTGGCCGGCCACACCCCCCCCCCCTTGCTCCTTTATATACGGGAGCAGGGGGCACCCTAGAGACACAACAATTGATCGTTTGATCTTTTAGCCGTGTGCGGTGCCCCCCTCCACCATAGTCCACCTCGATAATACTGTAGCGGTGCTTAGGCGAAGCCCTGCGTCGGTAGAACATCATCATCGTCACCATGCTGTCGTGCTGATGAAACTCTCCCTCAACACTCGGCTGGATCGGAGTTCGAGGGACGTCATCGGGCTGAACGTGTGCTAAGCTCGGAGGTGCCGTGTGTTCGGTACTTGATCGGTCGGATCGTGAAGACGTACGACTACATCAACCGCGTTGTGCTAACGCTTACGCTTTCGATCTACGAGGGTACGTCGACAACACTCTCCCCTCTTGTTGTTATGCATCACCATGATCTTGCGTGTGCGTAGGAAATTTTTTGAAATTACTACATTCCCCAACATCGGCAGCCGAGCCAGGTTTTATGCGTAGATGTCATATGCACGAGTAGAACACAAGTGAGTTGTGGGCAATATAACTCATACTGCTTACCAGCATGTCATACTTTGGTTCGGGGGTATTGTTGGATGAAGCGGCCCGGACCGACATTACGCGTACGCTTACGCGAGACTGGTTCTACCGACGTGCTTTGCACATCGGTGGCTAACAGGTGTTAGTTTCTCCAACTTTAGTTGAACCGAGTGTGGCTATGCCCGGTCCTTGCGAAGGTTAAAACAGCACCAACTTGACAAACTATCGTTGTGGTTTTGATGCGTAGGTAAGAACGGTTCTTGCTAAGCCCGTAGCAGCCACGTAAAATTTGCAACAACAAAGTAGAGGACGTCTAATTTGTTTTTGCAGGGCACGTTGTGATGTGATATGGTCAAGACATGATGCTAAATTTTATTGTATGAGATGATCGTGTTTTGTAACCAAGTTATCGGCAACTGGCAAGAGCCATATGGTTGTCGCTTTATTGTATGCAATGCAATCGCCCTGTAATGCTTTGCTTTATCACTAAGCGGTAGCGATAGTCGTAGAAGCATGAGATTGGCGAGATGATAACGATGCTACGATGGAGATCAAGGTGTCGCGCCGGTGACGATGGTGATCATGACGGTGCTTCGGAGATGGAGATCACAAGCACAAGATGATGATGGCCATATCATATCACTTATATTGATTGCATGTGATGTTTATCTTTTATGCATCTTATCTTGCTTTGATTGATGGTAGCATTATAAGGTGATCCCTCACTAAATTATCAAAGTATAAGTGTTCTCCCTGAGTATGCACCGTTGCAAAAGTTCTTCGTGCTGAGACACCACGTGATGATCGGGTGTGATAGGCTCTATGTTCAAATACAGCGGGCGCAAAACAGTTGCACACGCGGAATACTCAGGTTAAACTTGACAAGCCTAGCATATAACAGATATGGCCTCGAAACACGGAGACCGAAAGGTCGAGCGTGAATCATATAGTAGATATGATCAACATAGTGATGTTCACCATTGAAACTACTCCATCTCACGTGATGATCGGACATGGTTTAGTTGATATGGATCACGTGATCACTTAGAAGATTAGAGGGATGTCTATCTAAGTGGGAGTTCTTAAGTAATAGGATTAATTGAACTTAAATTTATCATGAACTTAGTACCTGATAGTATCTTGCTTGTCTATGTTGATTGTAGATAGATGGCCCGTGTTGTTGTTCCGTTGAATTTTAATGTGTTCCTCGAGAAAGCAAAGTTGAAAGATGATGGTAGCAATTACACGGACTGGGTCCGTAACTTGAGGATTATCCTCATTGCTGTACAGAAGAGTTACGTCCTGGAAGCACCGCTAGGTGTACCACCTGCGCCAGCAACTGCGGACATTGTGAATGCCTGGCAGTCACGTGTTGATGACTACTCGATAGTTCAGTGTGCCATGCTTTACGGCTTAGAACCGGGACTTCAACGACGTTTTGAACGTCATGGAGCATATGAGATGTTCTAGGAGTTGAAGTTAATATTTCAAAAGAATGCCCGGATTGAGAGATATGAAGTCTCCAATAAGTTCTACAGCTGCAAGATGGAGGAGAATAGTTCTGTCAGTGAGCATATACTCAAGATGTCTGGGTACTGCAATCACTTGATTCAACTGGGAGTTAATCTTCTGGATGATAGCGTCATTGACAGAATTCTTCAATCACTGCCACCAAGCTACAAGAGCTTCATGATGAACTATAACATGCAAGGGATGGATAAGACGATTCCCGAGCTCTTTGCAATGCTAAAGCCTGCGGAGGTAGAAATCAAAAAGGAGCATCAAGTGTTGATGGTCAATAAGACCACCAGTTTCAAGAAAAAGGGCAAAGGGAAGAAGAAGGGGAACTTCAAGAAGAACAGCAAGCAAGTTGCTGCTCAGGAGAAGAAACCCAAGTCTGGACCTAAGCCTGAGACTGAGTGCTTCTACTGCAAGCAAACTGGTCAATGAAAGCGGAACTGCCCCAAGTATTTGGCGGATAAGAAGGATGGCAAGGTGAACAAAGGTATATGTGATATACATGTTATTGATGTGTACCTTACTAATGCTCGTAGTAGCACCTGGGTATCTGATACTGGTTCTGTTGCTAATATTTGCAACTCAAAGCAGGGGCTACAGATTAAGGCGAAGATTAGCTAAGGAGGAGGTGACGATGCGCGTGGGAAATGGTTCCAAAGTCGATATGATCGCAGTCGGCACGCTACCTCTACGTATACCTTCGGGATTAGTATTAGACCTAAATAATTCTTATTTGGTGCCAGCGTTGAGCATGAACACTATATCTGGATCTTGTTTGATGCGAGACGGTTATTCATTTAAATCCGAGAATTATGGTTGTTCTATTTATATGAGTAATATATTTTATGTTCATGCACCCTTGAAGAGTGGTCTATTTTTGTTGAATCTCGTTAGTAGTGATACACATATTCATAATATTGAGGCCAAAAGATGCAGAGTTGATAATGATAGTGAAACTTATTTGTGGCACTGTCGTTTAGGTCATATCGGTGTAAAGCGCATGAAGAAGCTCCATACTGATGGACTTTTGGAATCACTAGATTATGAATCACTTGGTACTTGCGAACTGTGCCTCATGGGCAAGATGACTAAAATGCCGTTCTCCGGAACTATGGAGAGAGCAACAGATTTGTTAGAAATCAAACATACAGATGTATGTGGTCCGATGAATGTTGAGGCTCGTGGCGGATATCTTTATTTTCTCACCTTCACAGATGATTTAAGCAGATATGGGTATATCTACTTAATGAAACATAAGTCTGAAACGTTTGAAAAGTTCAAAGAATTTCAGAGTGAAGTTAAAATCATCGTAACAAGAAAATAAAGTTTCTACGATCTGATCGTGGAGGAAAATATTTGAGTTATGAGTTTGGTCTTCATTTGAAACAATGTGGAATAGTTTCGCAACTCACGCCACCCGGAACACCATAGCGCAATGGTGTGTCCGAATGTCGTAATCGTACTTTACTAGATATGGTACGATCTATGATGTCTCTTACTGATTTACCACTATCGTTTTGGGGTTATGATTTAGAGACGGCCGCATTCAAGTTAAATTGGGCACCATCGAAATCCGTTGAGACGACGCCTTATGAACTGTGGTTTGGAAAGAAACCAAAGTTGTCATTTCTAAAAGTTTGGGGCTGCGATGCTTATGTGAAAAAACTTCAACCTGATAAGCTCAAACCCAAATCGGAGAAATGTGTCTTCATAGGATACCCAAAGGAGACTGTTGGGTACACCTTCTATCACAGATCCGAAGGCAAGACTTTTGTTCCTAAATTCGGAGTTTTTCTAGAGAAGGAGTTTCTCTCGAAAGAAATGAGTGGGAGGAAAGTAGAACTTGATGAGGTAAGTGTACCTGCTCCCTTATTGGAAAGTAGTTCATCGCAGAAACCGGTTTCTGCGACACCTACACCAATTAGTGAGGAAGTTGATAATGATGATCATGAAACTTCAGATCAAGTTGTTACTGAACCTCGTAGGTCAACCAGAGTAAGATCCGCACCAGAATGGTACGGTAATCCTATTCTGGAAGTTATGTTACTAGACCATCACGAACCTACGAACTATGAAGAAGCGATGGTGAGCCCAGATTCCGCGAAATAGCTTGAGGCCATGAAATCTGTGATGGGATCCATGTATGAGAACAAAGTGTGGACTTTGGTTGACTTGCCCAATGATCGGCAAGCAATTGAGAATAAATGGATCTTCAAGAAGAAGACTGACGCTGACGGTAATGTTACTGTCTATAAAGCTCGACTTGTTGCGAAAGGTTTTTGACAAGTTCAAGGGATTGACTACGATGAGACCTTCTCACCCATAGCGATGCTTAAGTCTGTCTGAATCATGTTAGCAATTGCCGCATGTTATGATTATGAAATTTGGCAAATGGATGTCAAAACTACATTCCTGAATGGGTTTATGGAAGAAGAGTTGTATATGATGCAACCGGAAGGTTTTGTCAATCCAAAGGGAGCTAACAAAGTGTGCAAGCTCCAGCGACCCATTTATGGACTGGTGCAAGCCTCCCGGAGTTGGAATAAATGCTTTGATAGTGTGATCAAAGCATTTGGTTTTGTACAGACTTTTGGAGAAGCCTGTATTTACAAGAAAGTGAGTGGGAGATGTGTAGCATTTCTAATATTATATGTGGATGACATATTGCTGATTGGAAATGATATAGAATTTCTGGATAGCATAAAGGGATACTTGAATAAGAGTTTTTCAATGAAAGACCTCGGTGAAGCTTCTTATATATTGGGCATCAAGATCTATAGAGATAGATCAAGACGCTTAATTGGACTTTCACAAAGCACATACCTTGACAAAGTTTTGAAGAAGTTCAAAATGGATCAAGCAAAGAAAGGGTTCTTGCCTGTGTTACAAGGTGTGAAGTTGAGTAAGACTCAATGCCCGACCACTGCAGAAGATAGAGAGAAAATGAAAGATGTTCCCTATGCTTCAGCCATGGGCTCTATCATGCATGCAATGTTGTGTACCAGACCTGATGTGTGCCTTGCTATAAGTCTAGCAGGGAGGTACCAAAGTAATGCAGGAGTGGATCACTGGACAGCGATCAAGAACATCCTGAAATACCTGAAAAGGACTAAGGATATGTTTCTCGTTTATGGAGGTGACAAAGAGCTCATCGTAAATGGTTATGTTGATTCAAGCTTTGACACTGATCCGGACGATTCTAAATCACAAACCGGATACGTATTTACATTGAATGGTGGAGCTATTAGTTGGTGCAGTTCTAAACAAAGCGTCATGGCGAGATCTACGTGTGAAGCGGAGTACATAGCTGCTTCGGAAGCAGCAAATGAAGGAGTCTGGATGAAGGAGTTCATATCCGATCTAGGTTTCATACCTAGTGTATCGGGTCCAATGAAAATCTTTTGTGACAATACTGGTGCAAGTGCCTTGGCGAAGGAATCCAGATTTCACAAGAGAACCAAGAACATCAAGAGATGCTTCAATTCCATCCGGGATTTAGTCCAGGTGGGAGACATAGAAATTTGCAAGATACATACGGATCTGAATGTTGTAGACCCGTTGACTAAGGCTCTTCCATGAGCAAAACATGATCAGCACCAAGGCTCCATGGGTGTTAGAATCATTACTATGTAATCTAGATTATTGACTCTAGTGCAAGTGGGAGACTGAAGGAAATATTCCCTAGAGGAAATAATAAAGTTATTATTTATTTCCTTATATCATGATAAATGTTTATTATTCATGCTAGAATTGTATTAACTGGAAACATAATACATGTGTGAATACATAGACAAACAGAGTGTCACTAGTATGCCTCTACTTGACTAGCGTGTTGATCAAAGATGGTTAAGTTTCCTAGCCATTGACATGGGTTGTCATTTGATTAACGGGATCACATCATTAGGAGAATGATGTGATTGACTTGACCCATTCCGTTAGCTTAGAACTCGATCGTTTAGTATGTTGCTATTGCTTTCTTCATGACTTATACATGTTCCTATGACTATGAGATTATGCAACTCCTGTTTACCAGAGGAACACTTTGTGTGCTACCAAACATCAAAACGTAATTGGGTGATTATAAAGGTGCTCTACAGGTGTCTCCGAAGGTACTTGTTGGGTTGGCGTATTTCGAGATTAGGATTTGTCACTCTGATCGTCGAAGAGGTATCTCTGGGCCCTCTCGGTAATGCACATCACTTAAGCCTTGCAAGCATTGCAATTAATGAGTTGGTTGCAGGATGATGTATTACGGAACGAGTAAAGAGACTTGCCGGTAACGAGATTGAACTAGGTATTGAGATACCAACGATCGAATCTCGGGCAAGTAACATACCGATGACAAAGGGAACAACATATCTTGTTATGCGGTCTGACCGATAAAGATCTTCGTAGAATATGTGGGAGCCAATATGAGCATCCAGGTTCCGCTATTTGTTATTGACCGGAGACGTGTCTCGGTCATGTCTACATAGTTCTCGAACCTGTAGGGTCCGCACGCTTAACGTTTCAATGACGGTTATATTATGAGTTTATATGTTTTGATGCACCGAAGGTTGTTCGGAGTCCCGGATGTGATCATGGACATGACAAGGAGTCTCGAAATGGTCGAGACATGAATAATAATATATTGGAAGCCTATGTTTGGATATCAGAAGTGTTCCGGGAGAAATCGGGATTTTACCGGAGTACCGGGGGTTACCGGACCCCCCCCCCCCGGGGAGGTTAATGGGCCATAGTGGGCCTTAGTGGAAGAGAGGAGAGGCGGCCAAGGCAAGGGCCGCGCGCCCCTCCCCCCTAGTCCGAATAGGACAAGGAGAGGGGGCGGCGCCCCCCCCCTTCCTTCTTCTCCTCCACCTCTTTCCCCCAAGTCCTAATCCAACTAGGAAAAGGGAGGGAGTCTTACTCTCGGTGGGAGTAGGACTCCTCCTGGCGCGCCCCTCTCCTGGCCGGCCGCACCCCCACCCCTTGCTCCTTTATATACGGGGGCAGGGGGCACCTTAGAGACACAACAATTGATCATTTGATCTTTTAGCCATGTGCGGTGCCCCCCTCCACCATAGTCCACCTCGATAATACTACAACGGTGCTTAGGCGAAGCCCTGCGTCGGTAGAACATCATCATCGTCACCATGCTGTCGTGCTGACGAAACTCTCCCTCAACACTCGGCTGGATCGGAGTTCGAGGGACGTCATCGGGCTGAACGTGTGCTGAACTCAGAGGTGCAGTGCGTTCGGTACTTGACCGGTCGGATCGTGAAGACGTACGACTACATCAACCGCATTGTGCTAACGCTTCCGCTTTCGATCTACGAGGGTACGTGGACAACACTCTCCCCTCTCGTTGCTATGCATCACCATGATCTTGCGTGTGCATAGGAATTTTTTTGAAATTACTACGTTCCCCAACACTATAAGTGTATGAAAGCTCAACAAAAGAAACTAAGTGGGTGTGCATCCAACTCGCTTGCTCATGAAGACTTAGGGCGTTTGGAGGAAGCCCATCATTGGAATATACAAGCTAAGTTCTAGAATGAAAAATTCCCACTAGTATATGAAAGTGATATCATAGGAGACTCTCTATCATGAAGATCATGGTGCTACTTTGAAGCACAAGTGTGGAAAAGGATAGTAGCATTGTCCCTTCTCTCTTTTTCTCTCATTTTTGGGCCTTCTCCTTTTTATGGCCTTTTTTTGGTCCGGAGTCTCATCTCGACTTGTGGGGGAATCATAGTCTCCATCATCCTTTCCTCACTTGGGACAATGCTATAATAATGATGATCATCACACTTTATTTACTTACAACTCAAGAATTACAACTCGATACTTAGAACAAAATATGACTCTATGTGAATGCCTCCGGCGGTGTACCGGGATATGCAATGAATCAAGAGTGACATGTATAAAAATTATGAACGGTGGCTTTGCCACAAATACGATGTCAACTACATGATCACGCAAAGCAATTATGACAATGATGAAGCGTGTCATGGTAAACGAAACGGTGGTAAGTTGCATGGCAATATATCTCGGAATGGCTATGGAAATGCCATGATAGGTAGGTATGGTGGCTGTTTTGAGGAAGGTATATGGTGGGTGTATGATACCGGTGAAAAGTGTGCGGTATTAGAGAGGCTAGCAATGGTGGAAGGATGAGAGTGCGTATAATCCATGGACTCAACATTAGTCATAAAGAACTCATATACTTGTTGCAAAAATCTATAAGTTATCAAAGCAAAGTATTACGCGCATGCTCCTAGGGGGGTAGATTGGTAGGAAAAGACCATCCCTCGTCCCCGACCGCCACTCAGAAGGAAGACAATCAATAAATAAATCATGCTCCGACTTCATCACATAACAGTTCACCATACGTGCATGCTACGGGAATCACAAACTTTTAACACAAGTATTTCTCAAATTCATAACCACTCAACTAGCATGACTCTAATATCACCATCATCATATCTCAAAACAATTATCAAGCATCAAAATTCTCATAGTATTCAACACACTCATAAGAAAAAAAATTCCTAGTCTTGGATGCCTATCACTTTAGGACTAATATTTATGATTAAAGCAAATTACCATGCTGTTTTGTAGGACTCTAAAAATAATATAAGTGAAGCATGAGAGAAAAATAGTTTCTATAAAACAAATCCACCACCGTGCTCTAAAAGATATAACTGAAGCACTAGAGTAAAAACTATATAGCTCAAAAGATATAAGTGAAGCACATAGAGTATTCTAATAAATTCCGAATCATGTGTGTCTCTCTCAAAAGGTGTGTACATCAAGGATGATTGTGGTAAACTAAAAAGCAAAGACTCAAATCATACAAGATGCTCCAAGCAAAACACATATCATGTGGTGAATAAAAATATAGCTCCAAGTAAAGTTACCGATAGACGAAGACGAAAGAGGCGATGCCTTCCGGGGCATGCCCAAGCTTTGGCTTTTTGGTATCCTTAGATTACCTTGGGGTTCCATGGGAATCCCCAATATTAGGCTCTAGCCACTCCTTGTTCCATAATCCATCAAATCTTTACCCAAAACTTGAAAACTTCACAACACAAAACTCAAAATAGAAAATCTCCTTGAGCTCCGTTAGCGAAAGAAAACAAAACACCACTTCAAGGTATTGTAATGAACTCATTCTTGATTTATATTGGTGTTAAACCTACTGTATTCCAACTTCCCTATGGTTTATAAACTCTTTTACTAGCCATAGATTCATCAAAATAAGCAAACAACACACGAAAAACAGAATCTGTCAAAAACAGAACAGTATGTAGTAATCTGTAGGTTTCGACCAATTATGGAACCCCAAAAATTCCAAAATAAATTTCTGGACTTGAGGAATTTATCTATTAATCATCTTAAAAAGTAATTAACTAAATATCACTTTCCAAATAAAAATGGCAGCAATTCTTGTGAGCGCTAAAGTTTCAGCTTTTTACAGCAAGATCAAAAAGACTTTCCCCAAGTCTTCCCAACGGTTCTACTTGGCACAAACACTAATTAAACACACAAAAACACAAACAAAACAGATTCTAGATAAATTATTTATTACTAAACATGAGAAAAAAGCAAGAAATAAAAATAAAATTGGGTTGCCTCCCAACAAGCGCTAGCGTTTAACGCCCCTAGCTAGGCATAAAAGCTAAGATAGATCTAGGTATTGCCATCTTTGGTAGGCAATCCATAAGTGGCTCTCATAATATATTCATAAGGTAATTTTATTTTATTTCTAGGTAAGTATTCCATGCCTTTCCTTAACGGAAATTGGAATCTAATAATCCCTTCCTTCGTATCAATAATTGCACCAATCGTTCTAAGGAAAGGTCTACCAAGAATAATAGGACATGAAGGATTGCAATCTATGTCAAGAACAATGCAATCTATGGGCACATAGTACCTATTTGCAACAATAAGAACATCATTAATTCTTCCCATAGGTTTCTTAATAGTGGAATCCGCAAGGTGCAAGTTTAAAGAACAATCATCAAATTCACGGAATCCTAGCAAATCGCATAAAGTTTTCAGAATCGTGGAAACACTAGCACCCAAATCACACAAAGCATAGCATTCATGATCTTTAATTTTAATTTTAATAGTAGGTTCCCACTCATCATAAAGTTTTCTAGGGAGAGAAACTTCCAACTCAAGTTTTTATTCATAAGATTGCATCAAAGCATCAACGATATGTATAGTAAAAGCTTTATTTTGACTATAAGCATGAGGAGAATTTAGCACGGATTGCAACAAGGAAATACAATCTATCAAAGAGCAATTATCATAATTAAATTCCTTGAAATCCAAGATAGTGGGTTCATTGATATCTAAAGTTTTGACCTCTTCAATCCCACTTTTACCAATTTTTGCATCAAGATCTAAAAACTCTGAATTTTTGGAACGCCTTCTAGGTAAAGGTGGCTCATCTTCAGTCCCATCATTATCAAGATTCATATTGCAAAACAAAGATTTAATAGGAGACACATCAATAACTTTTAGATCTTCATCTTTATTTTCATAGAAACTAGAAGAACACGCTTTCACAAAGCAATCTTTCTTAGCACGCATCCTAGCGGTTTTTTCTTTGCACTCGTCAATGGAAATTCTCATGGCTTTGAGAGACTCATTGATATCATCCTTAGGTGGAATAGATCTAAGTTTCAAAGAATCAACATCAAGAGAAATTCTATCAACGTTCCTAGCCAATTCATCAACCTTAAGCAATTTTTCTTCAAGCAAAGCATTGAAATTCTTTTGCGAATTCATAAACTCCTTAACACTAGTCTCAAATTCAGAGGGAATCTTATTAAAATTTCCATAATAATTGTTGTAGGAATTACCATAATTATTAGAGGAATTACTTGGGAACGGCCTAGGATTAAAGTTTCCTCTATACGCGTTGTTACCAAAATTATTCCTACCAACAAAATTCACATCAATAGATTCATTATTATTCTCAATCAAGGTAGACAAAGGCACATCATTAGGATTAGAGGAAACACTCTTATTAGCAAAAAATTTCATAAGTTCATCCATCTTTCCACTCAAAACATTAATTTCTTCTATCGCATGCACTTTTTTACTAGTAGATCTTTCGGTGTGCCATTGAGAATAATTAACCATAATGTTGTCTAGGAGTTTAGTAGCTTCTCCTAAAGTGATTTCCATAAAAGTGCCTCCCACGGCCGAATCTAAATGATTTCTAGAAGAAAAATTCAATCCGACATAAAAAATTTGTATAATCATCCAAAGATTCAAACCATGTGTAGGGCAATTACGTATCACTAATTTCATCCTCTCCCAAGATTGTGCAACATGTTCATGATCAAGTTGCTTAAAATTCATAATATCGTTTCTAAGAGAGATGATCTTAGCGGGAGGAAAATACTTAGAGATAAAAGCATCTTTGCACTTATTCCATGAATCAATACTATTTTTAGGCAAAGACGAAAACCAAGCTTTAGCACGATCTCTAAGCGAAAACGAAAATAGCTTAAGTTTAACAATATCATTATCCACATCTTTCTTCTTTTGCATATCACATAAATCAACAAAGTTGTTTAGATGGGTAGCGGCATCTTCACTAGGAAGGACAGAAAATGGATCTTTCATGACAAGATTCAGCAAAGCAGTATTAATCTCACAAGATTCAGCATCGGTAAGAGGAGCAATCGGAGTGCTAATAAAATCATTATTGTTGGTATTGTCAAAGTCACACAATTTAGTATTATCTTGAGCCATCGTGACAAGCAAGCAATCTAACACACGAGCAAACAAGAAGCAAGCGAAAAAGAGGCGAACGGAAAAAGAGAGGGCGAATAAAATGGCAAGGGTGAAGTGGGGGAGAGGAAAACGAGAGGAAAATGGAAAATAATGTAATGCGAGCGATAAGAGTTTGTGATGGGTACTTGGTATGTCTTGACTTGTGCGTAGACTCCTCGGCAACGGCGCCAGAAATACTTCTTGCTACCTCTTGAGCACTACCTTGGTTTTCCCTTGAAGAGGAAAGGGTGATGCAGTAAAGTAGTGTAAGTATTTCCCTCAGTTTTTGAGAACCAAGGTATCAATTTAGTAGGAGATCACGCTCGAGTCCCACGCACCTACACAAACAAATAAGAACCTCGCAACCAACGCGATAAAGGGGTTGTTAATCCCTTCACGGTCACTTACGAGAGTGAGATATGATAAGATAATATTTTTGGTATTTTTATGATGAAGAGAAATAAATATGCAAAGTAAAATAAACGGCAATACAAATAACTAAGTGTTGGAAGATTAATATGATAGAAGATAGACCCGGGGGCCATAGGTTTCACTAGTGGCTTCTCTCAAGAGCATAAGTATTACGGTGGGTAAACGAATTACTGTTGAGCAATTGATAGAATGAGCATAGTTATGAGAATATCTAGGTATTATCATGTATATAGGCATCACGTCCGTGACAAGTAGACCGAAACGATTCTGCATCTACTACTATTACTCCACACATAGACCGCTATCCAGCATGCATCTAGAGTATTAAGTTCATAAGAACAGAGTAATGCTTTAAGTAAGATGACATGATGTAGAGGGATAAACTCGTGCAATATGATATAAACCCCATATTTTTATCCTCAATGGCAACAATACAATATGTGCCTTGCTGCCCCTGCTGTCACTGGGTAAGGACACCGCAAGATTGAACCCAAAGCTAAGCACTTCTCCCATTGCAATAAAGATCAATCTAGTAGGCCAAACCAAACTGATAATTCGAAGAGACTTGGAAAGATAACCAATCATACATAAAAGAATTCAGAGGAGATTCAAATATTGTTCATAGATAAACTTGATCATAAACCCATAATTCATCGGATCTCGATAAACACACCGCAAAAGAAGATTACATCGAATAGATCTCCAAGAAGATCGAGGAGAACTTTGTATTGAGATCCAAAGAGAGAGAAGAAGCCATCTAGCTAATAACTATGGACCCGAAGGTCTGAAGTAAACTACTCACACATCATCGGAGAGGCTATGGTGTTGATGTAGAAGCCCTCTGTGATCAATGCCCCCTCCGGCGGAGCTCCGGAAAAGGCCCCAAGATGGGATCTCTCGGGTACAGAAGGTTGCGGCGGTGGAATTAGGTTTTTGTGGTGCTCCTGGATGTTTGCGGGGTACATGGACTTATATAGGAGGAAGAAGTAGGTCGGTGGAGCAACGAGGGGCCCATGAGGGTGGAGGGCGCACCCAGGGGGGTAGGCGCCCCCCCCCCTGCCTCGTGGCCTCCTCGATTGTTTCTTGACGCCCACTCCAAGTCTCCTGGATCATGTTTGTTGAGAAAATCACGTTCCCGAAGGTTTCATTCCGTTTGGACTTCATTTGATATTCCTTTTCTGTGAAACACTGAAATAGGCAAAAAACTGCAATTTGAGCTGGGCCTCCGGTTAATAGGTTAGTCCCAAAAATAATATAAAAGTGTATAATAAAGCCCATTAAACATCCAAAACAGAATATAATATAGAATGGAACAATCAAAAATTATAGATAAGTTGGAGACGTATCAGAGATGTGTATTGGCATGTTGTTGAGCGAGTGATGCGTTACTTGCAAGGTACTGTGAACTACATAATTCACTATTATGGGTATCTGACGATACTTGAGGGGTATAGTGATTCGAATTGGATATCTGATGTTGATGAGATGAAAACCACAAGTGGATATGTCTTCACACTTGGTGGTGGTGTTGTTTCCTAGAAGTCTTACAAGCAGACGATCTTGATCAACTATGGAAGCATAACTCACAGCATTAGACACATCATGCGTCGAAGCAGAATGGCTTCGAGAGCTTTTAATGGATTTTCCGGTGGTTGATAAACTAGTCCCGGCTATTCTTATGAACTGTGACAATCAAACGGTGATTGCCAAGGCTAAGAGTTCAAAGGACAACATGAAATCCACAAAGCACATAAGAAAAAGATTAAAATCTGTCAGAAAATCTAGAAACTCCAGAGAGCATTGGATTATATCCAGACGGCTAAAAATCTGGCAGACCCTTTTACGAAAGGGCTATCATGGATTCTGATAGAAAATGCATCGAGGGGATGGGTATGAGACCCATGTAAGTTGCCATGGGGGTAACCCAACCTATTTGATTGGAGATCCTGTGAATTAGGACCTGGGAAAACAATCCAATGGTCAACTGAGGAGAGTATCCTTAATTAACCCACTCCGTTGGAGATGCAATAATACTCTCAATTCTGTAAGGCTGGCTGACTTTTGTCTTAATGTGTTCCAAAGCTTATGAAAGCAAGATGCTAACCGATAGAGCATTCTTTGAAGGAACACACCTATGTGAGCCCGACTGCTGGTCACAGCCTATGAGATTGGCTGATCTCTAGGAAGCTCATGAGAAGGTATGGAGTATGACTAATAAGCTCCACCCGTGGGGTTTAGCCTTCGGCAGCCACGTATCAGCTGACAATGGGCGAAACTTCTACACGCCAAACTAACAATTCAAGGTATAGTTCATTGTTCAGTTGTGAAGAAGTCTAATCCCATTGCTCTAGGTGGAAGTTCAACTTAACAGTCTCCACTGAAAATTCTAGTATATCAAACATTGTTTGAAACAGTTGACAAATTTATGTGCCTCGAGATCTGGTGGGGGATTGTTGGATTATGGATGGGCTTAGGCCCATATAAGACAATAATCACTAGTTAATCTCAAAGGCTCATGCATGTGTACTGCAAGTGGTGAGAAGTGTGGGAAGTTTAGTACCATATTGCTACAGTAAGAAGAGTGAGATCTATTTATAAGGGTTGCTCCATCACTTTCTATTGGGAGCTTGGGAATAGGAGCTGTACACGCGCGCTCCTCCTCCTCCGCCGCCCGCCTCGCCTCGTCACGACGCGCGCGCCGCGGGTTGCGGGAATGAGCCGAGCCGAAGTTTATTCTTGCCGGTCAGGAATGGTTAATTGATCTCGGATTAATTAACGAGTCGCTTATGGAAGTGCCATTGTCCGGGAAGTTGGACCATGGGCTGTTCGCGGACTTGATCGTGGGCCTGAGCCCTGGCCCATCTACCCGACGGTCTATATAAGAAGGCGTTGGTCAATGGAGTGAACCCTAACTCAGTTCACTCACTCCCTCTTGCACAACCCTAGTTGCCATCTACTATTCCTCTCACTGTTCTGCTTTCGGTGATCCCATCCCAACGACCACGTGCACGTTTGGTCAGGAGAGCAGGTGCCTCTGGAATCTTGTCTTTTGAGATCTTGTCCGGGAGAACGACAATAAGGTTTTTGGGGAGCGTCTCGACACGACTGCTCCCGATCCCTCCCCGTCTCCGCCCGCCTCTGCTTCCACTACTTCCCCTGCATCGACTCCATGGCTGAGGACGAAGCCGCCAAGAAGGCCTCGATCAATGCCAACACTGCCTCTGCCGCCGCCGCGTTGGCCTGGCCAACCGGAGGGTATGACTCGTGCATCCCCTATTTGCCGTTCATGTCCTGGCCATATATATGTTGTTCATAGATGTTTCAGTTCTATGTACTGTACGTGCTCACATGCTTAGGTATCGGTATGAGATGCATACCGTATTTGTCATGCTTACTATTTACTCGTGGATTAGATTAGTTGGAAAAATGCTAATATTTCCAACATATTCTCTATCCTCCAAATCATGATAAACATGATGTGACAACTCTTATAGGTTGCTTACACCCTATTATACTTGCTCATGTAGTCCAATGACGTTAGCATGGTCTAAGGTGATGTGGTGCAACAATTAATTTCACCTTTTGCCTCCATCTCCTCCTAACTCCCTCAACGCCATCGATAATTCTGTCAAACAAGCAACCAACAAACAAAACCATCTCGACCTTAGTTAGCTCACTTAATTGTCTTTTTTTGCGGGTGAAGTTCACTTCATTGTTGCGCCCTAAACCGCACTAAACCCATAGATAAGGGACACCACCTCGTTTAGTCGTCATGGCGAGTCGTGAGACAGAAAACGAACTCTGGAAAAGAAAACTTTGAAGTCACGTGGCCTACTTCCTGTCACCTTAAAACTAAGTACGTCCGTAAATTTTCTTGCGAAATCATCATGTCTTTTGGTCCTAGTTAGGACGATGTCTACACCCAAGTAGCCTTAGGGTCAGCATCTGCCTTCATGCCCTGTCATTATCTTTATTCGTCCATTCACTTTGCAAATAAGCTCTTTTTTTTAGAAAAGGAGGATGACCCCCGGTCTCTGCATTTGGGCGATGCATACGGCCATTTTATTAATTATTCTCACAAGACCTTACAAAGTAATATAACAGTAAGACTAAAACCGCCGTCTAAGCCACTCTATCCAGTTGATGAAGGGGCGCAGATAGACTGGGCCTAATACCAAACAGGCATCGCAGCCAAACCTAACATCTAAGACCTGAGATCACATCCAGGACGCCTGCCGGGCATGGGTCTCACCGGTCCCGCGTGCACTCAGAGGCCGACGCCACCAACTTCCACCGCTCCATCTTCAGAACTGTACTAATGCATCAACCATGCTCGGTCCAGCTATTGTCGACGCCACCACGGCGCCCAACGACACCTCCTCCCTGCGCGCAAACATCCGAGGACGTCGCGGTCGCCACTGATACACCTCAACACCATGCTGCCAAGTACCACCAACCGACACAGCTTGAAGTCTTTGGAAAATCTGTCGTGCGTAGCACCTGCCGACCAGGCATGACAAAGCGTAGCACCTGTCGGTCAGGCATGACTTGACATCTCCACCGAAACTCCGTGCAAGATGAAGCCGCTCCACCTCCAGCCTCTCTGAATGGGATGGGAGCACCCCAGGAAGACACGGCGAAGAGTTGGGCACCACAATCACCACGAGAGCCGGACCAGCCGACCGCCATGGCGAAGCGACACCACTAAAGAGAACCGCCGCCATCAGGACGCCAAGAACGCGCTGCAGCTGTCCCACCTCCCCGCGGACCCAAAGCGGCGCCTTCAAGAAGGTGACGGAGCCGGGCACCGCCGCCGCCCAACCAAAGTTATGGGTTTTCACCCGGGTGTAGGGGGAGGACGAGGGGGAGGGAGCTGGATCTCGAAGCCGCCTTCAAGAAGGAAACAGCGCCTAGGGCGCCGCCGGCGTCGTGGCCGCCGCAGCCGGCCAAGAAATTACTCCGATCCAGAGATCCCAACCCCACATCTGCGCAGCAGCACGGGGGCGCCGTCTTCAAATCTGGTGAAGGAGAGCAGCAGGGGATCCCTCCACGTGGCGCCCGCATCCACTGCCAACTCGCTGCCCGCGCGGCCAAGAAGGCGCGGTCCACAACTCCGGCGAGCGCCGCCTGCCTCCCGGACGACGCCGCCCTCACCAGCAGAGGTCACCGCCTCAAACCCTAGGCCCGGGCCGGACGGATCTGGCGGAGCGCGAGAAGCTCCCCGCCGCCACCTTCCTTGGCCGCGCCCAGGGCCTGCCCGGCGCTAGCCTCTGGCAGCGGCGAGGAAAGGAGGAGCGTGGTGACGACGAGGGGCGGATCGCCCCCGTGTCGCCCTAGCGGGGCGACGCGGGGGTACGGAGGGTACGGGATGGTGAAATGAAAATATTATGGACAACCAAAAGCAGTAAGATTCCAATATGTCTTGTTAGTTGTTGCTCAATCATATAGGTGCATTCATGCTTGCAGGTTTGATGAAACCAGACATAAAGTTTTATGTTGTGGTGATTAAGGGGCGCAACAACTATAATAGGGTGTAAGCAACCCCAGAGCGTCACGATTTTGCAAATAAGCTATCAGCCGGCACCACATCCGCAAAACCTCCACCCAAACTAGCTGGCAGGGGTCCTCTAATTAACTCGGTGTGCAAATTACATGCAAAAAGTTTTATGTTATGGTGATTAAGGTGAACCAAAGGTGATAATTTACGTTTATATTGACCATATTGCGCCACCGAGCGAACAAATCTGAGCAACGGATTCATACATGAAAAATAAAGTTTGCCTTCACATACGTCGAATGAAATGGCTAAGCCCAAGGTGTTTTACCCGCGTAATCTAATCAAGATCCCCTCGCACCTACGCAAATCTCAACGCGAAGAAGCTCCCAGGCGACTTAGGTTTAGCAAAATTAAATAAAATATAGTAGTATTTCTAGACAAACAGAGAAAAAAATGCTTGCATTTCTACCCACCTGCAGCTACCGTTCCACCACTTAATTGACGTCTAAACGATAATATGTGTGTGTGTTTGATTTTGCGCACGTGCCTATCCTACACCAGAAGAACCCTTCCAAAAAAGATGAAAACAACATGACCAAGAAGAAAGGACATCCCTGTCACTCAATAAGTCAACAGATCGTGGATGGTGGAGTGGGGATACGTAGAATGCAAGAAACCAAAACTAAGATCTTCCGAGTCAAACGCACTTACACTGTTACACACAGGTACCCAAAAAAAATACACTGTTACACACAGGTACCCAAAAAAAGTACTATATGCACTAGACCCGCTCCGATCGTGTCGTGGCGGAGCCATGTGCGGTATGCACATTTAGCAGCACCAAAAATGTTGAATAAGAAAAAACTCCACCTCTGATCAAGCCATCGATGACCGGTACACTCAGGTTCGATTTCACACGCGAACCACATTACCTGAGCGTCACGATTTTCATTATATCAAAAGGAAGATTTTTTTTACAGTACATCATACTATAATGTTTATGAAAAGGCCTTCATAGCTAGCTTTATTAATGTTATGGCATATTTCTTTTTTAATGGTTTTGATAATTGATAACAATGCATTTTGCGGATTAATCATGTGCATTGAGCATTTTAGATATTATTACATATGGCACAAGACGGTTTATTCCCGTCGGTGATATAGAGTGAAGACGGTTGTTTCTGGCGTTTCTTTTTGGGCAGATTTGAGTCCTACGAAAACCATACTATTAAGAGGGGTGCCATTTTAAAAAGGTTTGGTTGGAATTACCACGTACACATTCCTTTTGCACCCACATAACCCTTCCCGCATCTTTGGAGTGCCTACGTTTTCTCCCTTGGGCTATTTTGAAGCACTTTGGAGCGGTACTTCTGCAGTCCAGTGTCGCAGGCACTATCGTTTTTTTAGCTACTGTGGTCTTTATCGCATTTACGGTAGTTGGGCAGTAGTACAACTCCAGTGGTACTACGATGCTAGTACTACCTCGCTACCGTAGATTCTCTGTAGCCCCGAGGATTTAGCAGTAGTAGGGTGGTAGTACCGCTTGTGCGGTACTTCCCATTTTCTACTACTGCACTCACTTCCGCTTATACAAGTGCTTATGTAACCCGTTTTCATTGTGGTGAAGCTTCATGGTGGTGTTGGGAGACTCCAATTAAGTTGTGGGAGAGAGCTTCAACCTTATTTGTAAAGGTTCGGTCGCCGTTTTCAAGGGCACCACTAGTGGAACCACGACATCTTGCAATGTGCGAGTGCGTGAAGAGAATACAGTGGCCCTAGTGGCTTCTTGCGGAGCATTGTGTCTCAACACCGTTCCAACAGAGACGTACCTCCTTCTAAAAGGAGGGATTTTGGTAACACATCCTCGTCTCCATCGACTCCACTTATGGTTACTTCTTACCTTTACTTTGTGCAAGCTTATACTGTGTTTATATCTTGTGCTTGCTTGTGAACTTGTTGTTGTGCTAGTCATATAGGTTGTCCACCTAGTTGCATATCAAGACAACCAATTTTGTTGTTAAGCCTAAATTGTTTAAAAGAGCTAAAATTGGTAGTTGCCTATTCAGCCTCCCTCCTCCCTCTAGTCAACCATATCGATTCTTTCAATTAACTTAAATAATAGTTACATCACCCGCTAAGAAACTCAAATAAAGCTAGGTGGTGTGTGTGTGTAGTTAATATGGAAAGACTCGGATTTTGGATTAAGGACAGATTGGTAATTTTCTATTGGAACACATTTCCCTTCCATGTTTTAATCTTAATGACTGTAATTAATTAAAGATGTCAATATACATCCGACATTCTTAGGGAGGAAATCCCAGCAAACGATCGTTTCCCGGGAAGGAACAAACGAACGTTTCCATTTGCTCCAAAGAACCACACACAGTGAATGCAACTAGAAGAGAGGAAGGGTAGCCCCGACGTCCTCCAGGAAGGTCTGGCGGCACACTCGGGCATCACCGCGTCGGTGTCGACTAGACCGGCGGGGATTTCTCCCATTCCCAACCTCCACCTCGGGCACTCTGGAGCTCGCCACCAAACTGTCCACCACCCTGCACCAACACGGTCTTGAAGCTTCCCGCGCTGTCTCACCACGGCACCGTGAAGGAGGCATGCACAATGAAGAAGAGGAGTCGGGACTAGGGGCAGCAGCACCGTCGGCACGCGGGAGGGCCCAACCTCCACCGTCAACAATGGTAACCGACCAGACGCGACAGCAGAAGCATACCAAGCCCGTGGGCTCACAGGCCCGGTCGGGCCCTCAGATGCCCGTAAAGCTCCTTTCATCGCAGTGAAGAAGGCACGCCGTCGGCGCTGCCACCCCCTGTCTGAGCTGCTCCTCCTCCTCGCCACGCAGAAGACGTCGAAGTCGCGCCGGGAGCCGACCCGCTAGGACCCAGATGGGCCTCAGAGGGGCTAAATCTGTGCCGGGGGCGCGCCACCGGCCATCCCACGCCACCACGCCGCCAAGAAGAAGCACCGCCACCTCACCCGCCGTCGCCAGGCCGCTGCCAAGCCGAGCATCACCGATGCCGTCCCCTGCCCCGAGAAGTGGAGACAGGCGCAGGGGTACAGGAAGTCCTGCCATCGCCAACACCACCCGGGTCAGTGGGGGAGGAGGGAGGCCGGAAGGGGAGGGACTCGCGCCGCCTTCCAGGGGGGCGGCAAAAGGGCGGGATGGGGGGGGGAGAGGGGGGGGGGGCAACAAGCAAACCTTCTTCTATACATACGATGCTTCATGTACGACTCCTATCCGACACATAAATTAAGTCGTGCATGCATTGGTGGAGCTTAGTTCAATGCTGCAGGGGCCAATGGTCACCGCCCTCGCCCCAAGTTTGGGTAAATAAGTGAAGAATATTTTTCTAGGACAACATAGATTAGAAAAGAATTGTATGGTTGGCCCCGTCAAAAGTTCATAATCCCTAATTGCCCCCCATTTTTTTGAAAAGGGGGGACACCCCGGCCTCTGCATCAGAACGATGCATACGGCCACATATATAAATAAAAATGAGGTTCAACAAGGTCTTAATGTCTCAAAGCAAAATAGAAAACGGCAAGCTCATACAGAGGTACAACGCCAAGAACAAAACTCCCAAAAGTCACAACCGGCTGGCATAACAAAAGATAGGAAAACTAATTGCCTATCATATTACATGACCGCCATCCAAACCGGTTGAAGATATCCTGCGCTACCATCTCTCACCGAACAGATCCACTAACCAAACGCTCCCTGGCCTCTGTCGGAGTGAGTAAGGACCACATACGGATCAGCGCAGTAGCTCGGAATAAAACCTGCAAAAAATGAATAGTTGTTGTTCTGTTAAAAGCCAAATCATTTCTGCAGTTCCAAATTGCCCATAACAACGCGCATACTCCTACACGAATGCGTCTAGCTATTTCGGACTCTATCCCAACATGCCACGTTCCAAATAACGTACCGACCGAATTTGGAGGAGTAATGTTAAAGGCAATTTACGCGGTGCGCCACAAGACTCTCGCCAACGGGCAATCAAAGAAGAGGTGCTTGTTATTCTCGTCCCGATCACAGAAACTACACCTAGTAGATCCTGTCCAGTTGCGCTTAATCAAATTATCCTTTGTTAAAATTACTTGTTTATGCACAAACCACATAAGCACTTTAATCTTCAAAGGGACTTTGACTTTCCAAACATATTTGGAACTGGGAATAACACTAGAGTTGATGACATTGATATACATCGACTTGACCGTGAAGTCTCCAGACCTAGTAAGCTTCCAACGCAACTGATCGGGCTGATGAGTTAGCTGAACCTCCATCAGTCTACTCACCAGATGAAGCCATGTTTCCCACCGGTCACCAACAAGCACCCTCCGAAATTGAATATTAAGAGGGATGGACTGCATAATCGTTGCAACACGAGCATCATGAAGCTGAACAATACGATACAGGGATGGATACTGGAGTGCCAACGACGTTTCACCAAGCCACGTATCCTCCCAGAAGCGAGTGGTGTTGCCATCACCGACAATAAACTTTGTTCTATGAAAGAAAGTAGCTTTGACTCTCATAAGCCCCTTCCAAAATGGCGAGTCAGTTGGCCTCACTGTCACCTGAGACAAAGTTTTGGACTGCAGATACTTACTACAAAGAATCTACGCCCAAGTTGCCTCGGTTTCAACTGACAACTTAAAAAGCCACTTGCTGAGGAGACATCTGTTCTTGACTTCAAGATTCTCAATACCAAGGCTCCCCTGGTCCTTTGGTCGACAGATGATATCCCACTTGGCGAGTTGGTATTTTCTTTTTAGTTCATCACTCTGCCAGAAGAATCGGGATCGATAGAAGTCCAGTCTTTTCCTAACTCCAACTGGGACTTCAAAGAAGGATAAGAGAAACATTGGCATGCTCGTGAGCACCGAATTAATAAGAATCAATCGGCCTCCATATGACATAAGTTTTCCTTTCCAGCAACTCAGTTTCTTCTCAAACTGATTCTGATGCACTTCCACTCACTGTTAGATAGCTTACGATGGTGAATGGGTATTCCTAGGTACGGAAAAGGTAAAGCCCCCAATTCACACCCAAACAATTACCTATAAGCCTCTTGTTCATCCTTGGCTCTACCAAAGCAGAACAACTTGCTTTTATGAAAGTTAATCTTCAATCCCGTCAATTGCTCGAATAAGCATAGCACCAACTTCATATTTCTCGCTTTTGCCAAGTCGTGCTCCATAAAGATGATTGTATCATCAGCGTACTGCAGGATGGACACGCCACCATCAACTAGATGAGGCACCAAGCCACCCACCTGACCGGCCTCCTTTTCCCTACCTATCAGGATTGCCAACATATCAACCACAATGTTGAACAAGATAGGAGACATGGGGTCACCTTGTCTCAGGCCCTTGTGTGTCTGGAAATAATGACCTATATCGTCAGTCACTTTAATTCCAAAACTCCCTTTTTGCGTGAAAGATTCTACCTGGCGTCGCCAAGTTTCATCAAAACCCTTCATGCGTAAGGCCTGTTGAAGGAATGGCCATTTGACCTTATCATACGCCTTCTCGAAATCCACCTTGAAAACAACTCCATCAAGTTTTTTCATGTGGATCTCATGGAGCGTTTCATGAAGGACCACAACCCCTTCGAGGATGTTCCTATCTGGCATGAAAGCAGTTTGAGTAGGCTGCACCACAGCATGCGCAATCTGTGTGAGCCTAATCGTCCCGACCTTGGTAAAGATTTTGAAACTAACATTTAGAAGACAGATGGGCCTGAATTGCTCAATTCTCACAGCCTCTGTTTTCTTAGGAAGCGGGGTTATCATCCCAAAATTGAGTTGAAAGAGCTGAAGCTGTCCCGAGAACAAATCATGCATGGAACATCGGCAACAGGTCCCCTTTAATAATATGCCAGCACTTCTTATAAAACTCAGCCGGGAATCCATCCCGGCCAGGAGCTTTATTATTTTTCATCTGCGATATGGCCTCGAACACCTCCTTTTCAGAAAAAGGAGCAGTTAAAATCTCATTCTCAATAGTAGTAAGTTGAGGCATGTCCTCAACCCTAGACTCATCCAGAGACACACAGTTAACCTCTGGGGGTCCAAACAACTGCTTGTAATACTCAGTGATGTAAAGTTTTAGGTTCTCCTGACCAATAATCGTTCCTTCATCTTGTTTAAGCTGAAAGATCCTCTTCTTCATGTGTTTGCCATTGGCGATCATGTGAAAGAATTGAGTGTTCGCGTCCCCCTGGACCACTCTTCAGACTTTGGCCCGCAGAGCCCACTTTAATTCTTCTTCACGAAGAAGTTCTTTCAGCCTCATCTCAGCGTCAAGCTTGGCATGGAGCTCTGCGGCTGGCAGAATCGTGGTTTCTGCTTTTACATCTAAGGAGTGAATAAGGTTAAGGAGCCGTTCCTTTTCAACCTTATAAACCCCGCTAAGATGCTTAGCCCACCCACGTAGGAAACTTCTCAGGTGTCTAATTTTATTCTGCCAGCACTCAAGCGCAGTTCTACCTCCTGCATCCTTAGCCCACTCTCTGGCTACGAGATCAAGGAAGGCTTCTCTCTCAAACCGAGCCAGCTCAAACGAGAATAAGTTCTTGTTTCCCGGGTGGGAGGCCTCACCCGAATCCAGAAATAAAGGCGTGTGGTCAGAAATACCCTGAGAGAGAGCCTGAACTGTGACGAAGGGAAACTTCTGTTCCCATTCCACACTTGCCAGAACACAATCCAGCTTTTCAAACGTTGGAATCGGCAGCGCGTTGGCCCAGGTAAATTTTTTGCCTGAAAGCTCTATCTCTCTCAGATCCAAGCTTTCAATGATGGTATTGAACATGAATGACCATCTGCCGTCAAAATTATCATTGTTCTTCTCCTCTCGCCTCCTTATAATGTTGAAATCACCTCCCACCAGGATAGGCAGTTGCTCAGAGCCGCAAATCCTAACCAGATCCGATAAGAACTCCGGTTTTTGTTCGGGATGTGCGGCACCATATACCGCCACCAAAGCCCAGTTAAACCCATCTGCCTTCGACCTCACCCTAAACTTAACCGCAAAATCTCCCATGACCACACTTCGGACTTCTAGGGACTCGCATATAACCCCAAGTAAGATCCCACCTGATCTTCCTCGCGGTGGCATACAGTGCCAGTCAAAATCAATACCGTCCGATAAGGTATTGAGAAATTGTGGCAAAAAGTTATCTCTGCCAGTCTCCGATAATGCGATAAAGTCTAATCTATGCTCTAGAGATGTCTCCACAAGAAACCTTCTTTTAGCCAAGTCTTTTAGACCTCTGCTATTCCAAAAGATTCCTTTCATATCTCATCATGGAATTTTTTAGCCGTCCGGATCCGAGCACTCCTACGCACTGCGGAATCCGGGTATATCTTCTGCTTCCATTTGCGTTTAGGGTTGATCTTACTCTCCAGCTGGTCCTCACAACCAGGCTCAGAAGCACTAACCACAACATTCGCCACACCCTCATCCTCCTCCTCAGGCTCAGGAAGAGGAGGAGCAAGATCCGCACAAAAATTATCGAGCACCCTAACCCCCAAAGCATCAACATCAGAATCATTCATGGGTTTAACCGCCGCTAAGTTGCGAATCAGCTCTAAGGCCCGCTCTGCCTCTAAGTCCAGCATACCATTAACATAAGTTGAAATTTCACTATCATTACTACCTAGTGAGATTCCTATCTGGTTTGCATTATTAATAATCTCAACATTAGAGAATGCAAAATGGAATTTGAAACATAGACCGACATACCAGTAGTGACATCAACGTCACGAAGCTTGGCCGCCCTCACAGCGCACCGCTGCTGAATGTCGTCCACCTTTGGATGATCCTGGAGACGGCTGCTGAGCCGTCGCCCCTCCGAGACCGGGTCCGAAATACCATCGAACGCAATCACCTCCTCCCGAGTGGCCCTGCTCGTTGTGAGGCCTCCTGCCTCACCCCGAACACGCATCCGGTCGTCCTCCATCGACGATCCAGCTGGACCACCGGAAAGTGAAGGGGCGCTCAACGGCACTGGCGACGTCTGTCGCGCCCCACCACAGAGAGACTGTGCCAAACCGGGAGATGGCGGATCCTGGGCCACCTGCCCGAGCTCCCCATCCACCCCAGTCCTCCGGCCATCAGGAGACACCGGCGCCCCAGGAAGGCTGTCCTCCCTGGGCGCCCCAAGAGGATGGGGCCCCGAGGCCACCTGCCCCGAGCCCCCTCCGGAAAGATGAACCGCCCAATTGAACCTTGTCAAGCTCCGCCGCTGTGTCCATGGGATGTAACCAACGTCCAACACACTATAGGATATTAAATCATACTCCCTCCGTTTCAAAATAGATGACCCAACCTTATACTAATTTTAGTATAAAGTTAGGTCATCTATTTTAAAACGGAAGGAGTATGTATGTACATCGATCGAACTTGTCAATGTCGTACATGTAGTAATTCCGATCCGAAATTTGCCATCCACTAGCTGCACTGTCGGATAAGTACCGAACTTTAAACGGCGTATGCTCATTCGGCGGGTATGATCTCCCCCACTGGCCATGGTCGCGGGAAGTGTGTGTTTGTGAGCACATGGTTAATAATACAGCCAAGGATGGGCTATAAGGAGTTGTCATGTCATCTATAGCCAACATTGTAGCCAGCATGTACAATAGTAAGTTCTATATGTGTATAACTTCATTAGTAGTTGGTCCACCTTATAACCTCATAAAGCGTCTTTGGTCTCGTGCTAGAGCCGGCTACTAATCAAGAGCCCGTTTCTATTCTTTCTCTTCTTCTCTCTTCTTCAACTAAGTAAAAATATAATATTCTAGTTCTTATATCCTGTTTATGTCACCTTATTGTACTTGCTCTGACCGTCAACCACTGCACCGCGCGTCATCGATTGGAGAGGGGGAGACCGGTGAGGCTAGGCTAGCTGCCTCACTGTCGCTAAAACTACTGGCATGTACTAGGCGCCCATGTGCGACGTAGCTAGCCACACATTACATCTGCGCCGTCCTTTTTACACATGCCGTATTTTTCCTTGCACGTACTGCACGGCGATGGGCGACGGCTCAGCACATGTGCCCGTAGGCATGCGTGCCTCTGCACATACGGCTGCCATGGCTACAGTACAGTACGAACACGCACAAAAAATTACAAAAGGAGAAGGCGAGGTACGGGCGTCAGAGAGTGGGCAGGGCAGGGCGCCAGGGCGGGCATGCATGGGCTCCTGCCGCCGTGTCTTTTCTCTTCCTTCTATCCTTCCATTGGCGGGCTTTCGCACCGCGGTGGGCGAGGGGGGGAAGGGGAAGGCAGGAGGGCTAGCTAGGCGCCAGCGACGGTTCGCTCCCGGCAGGGAAAGGCCGGCGCCGGCCGGCATGTGGCGCCATCCGGATGTGTTTGGCCGCATGCAAACAACGCGATCCATCGACCGTCATGGACTGCAGCCAGAACGAGCTCCTCTCACCGACCGGCTGGGAGTTGCATCAGCGCCACATGACATGAGTATTTGGCACGGGTCACGTTCTGGCTATGGCATGGCACACGGCCATCTGTGTGACCATGAACGTTTTTACGTAGTTGACGCTGTGCAGTGAGATTGTAAGGGCATCTCCAACGCTGTTGACGCTGTGCAGTGAGATTGTAAGGGCATCTCCAACGCTGAGCCGTAAATTCCTTTGATATATGTCCCTTTTTTGTGTCCGAACGGGAGGGAGCCGTTAATTACAAAGTACTCCCTCCGTCCCAAAATTTTTGTCTTAAATTTGTCTAGATACGGATGTATCTAACACTAAAATGTAACTATATACATCCGTATTTAGATAAATCTAAGACAAGAATTTTGGAACGGAGGAAGTATCTGGTTGAGAGGAGAAAAAATAAGTGAAGACTATCGGTGGGATATTGTGGAGTAATTGACAAAAAACTACCACATTTCACGCATCCGTCCCACAGAACTGCCACATTTTGAAAACTGGCCAAAAACTCTAGATTAGTGCTAATTTCGTGACGAAAAACTACCAAGTTGAGTTGATGACCGTTTTTATGATTTTAAACTTGTTTATGACATGTGGGACCGGCATCAAAGTCAACTCTGTTTATTTTGCCCATGAAGTTAACCGTTATGATAAATGGGACCCACACGTCATCATCAACCTTCTTCTTCCTCCCCTCCTTCTCTGTTTGACATTTCAACAAGCATCTTATGTGCATCGGGCAACACCACCGTGCCGACGCATCGACGCCGGTGAGCAGCGGCAGCCCATGGCACCGGCGACCTTCCTCCTCCTCCTCCTGCTCCCTGCTCCCTGTTAAGTGACAGCGCCCCTGCCTACTGATGCACTGCTGCTGCCCCGCTCCGCTAGCTCCGCCCACTACCGCGCTCGCCTGCCGACAGCGCCCATCCCCGCACCGCTAGCTCCGCCCACTGCCGCGCTCTCCTGCCGACAGCGCCCAGCCACGCCCCGCTAGTTCCACCCACTGCCGCGCTCCCGCCGTCGTTGATGCTCACCATGGCCGGAGCACCACTGTCGCCCGCGCTTGCCTTCTTTTGGCCGTGCCCGCGCCGCACCCCTGCGCCTCGCCTTGCCCCCACCGGCGCGTGCTTCGACCGCAACCACCTGTCCGAGGACCGGCGACGCACAGGATGCTGCTCCAGATGGTGGTGTAGGGGAGCACATGAAGTGTTTGTTAAAATGTCAGACAAAGAAAGAGGAGGAAGAAGAAGAATGACATGTGGGCCTGACCTGTCATCACGGTCAACATGACAGTCAAAATAAACGGAGTTAACGATTTCCGCCACGTCAGCCCTGACAAACGGGCCCCTCCTGTCATAAACGTGTTTAAATCGTCTAAACTGGCCATTTTGTGAAAGTGGTAGTTTTTTGTCACAGAATTAGTACTAATCTGTAGTTTTTGATCAGTTTTTAAAATGTGATAGTTCTGTGGGACGGATACGTGAAATGTGATAGTTTTTTGTCAATTACTCGATATTGTGGTATGGTGTCCGGTTGGGAGGAGAGAGATGAGAATGCAAAAAAGAAAGAAGGATGACAGAGAGGCTTTTAGTTGGTCAAGTGGATGTTTGGACTCCCATATAATTTCTCATGCTTGTCTCCACTTTACCAGAAAACAGATGTCCAAATCACTACACGGACCGCTGTAGGACCGTGTTGGAGTACCAAAGTTTTGCAGATCTCCCTTGAAGATGCCTTGAGAGGCCACGCAAAAAAAAAAACTGTGCAATCCTTGGGGTGGTACGTAACTCCTATTGGCGTGTCAACCATAGGCTTAGGCTGGGGCGTAGGGCTGCGACAGTAGAGGTATTTAATTTCGATGGAGTGTGAAATAAAGAATGTTCCTGACAGGTCCATCAGTGGGCGTAGTAGTACTACGATTGTTACGATTTGATGGTGCCGGCCCAGGGATGATCGCGCCCATCAATGCCTTGCCCGTGAGCGATAACGAACTCACTGGCTGCATGCGGTCCTCAACTGAAACGCTCGAGGTCCATCGGCGTACCGGCGGGCCGCGCTACTTGCACCTGCTGCCTAGGTGAGGATAGCTAGTCCTGATGCTGTCGGGGACTTTAATGGTTATAAGCCGATCGTGCGTGATTTCTGGCAACCGTTAGGATATCTTCAACGCGGATCACCAACACGTCATTCGGACACGCTTAGGGACACGCTTAGGGACACTCCAAAGAGGAGACCCAAACGGACACAAAATATGTCATTTTTTGTCCATTTGAGTTGCCTCAGGATCGG
The DNA here is from genome assembly GCF_003073215.2 of Triticum urartu. NCBI lineage: Eukaryota > Viridiplantae > Streptophyta > Magnoliopsida > Poales > Poaceae > Triticum > Triticum urartu. Next base: position 635,451,278 of record NC_053023.1, read on the forward strand.
TGGACATGCATGTCCGCCCCGTGCACCCAACGCGCACTACCCATTTTGAGCCATGTGGGTGTCACATAGGGTGTTGCGTGTGAGGGGTGAGCATGTGTGTGTGCGCGCGCGTGCGCGCGAGGCGAGCTGAAGCCAAGGTATGAGCCTTTCGCTCGTTGCAATGATGGAAACAGAGCAGTCGACGGCGGGGCATGGCAAGGCGTGGGATTGCGTGGGGCAGAAGCGTGTGAGCTGCGGGTGCGTGGTGCTGTGTGGTGATGCACAGGGGGCGGCGAACCATGTGCTACGTCCTATGGGCGTGCGGCAAGAGCGTGGTGGGCGTGCATCAGGCAGGACCGGATCGATGCCACATGGGGTGGAAACAGGCGGGGAAGGAAGTTGGGACACGCTGAAGCTCACCATGGGCTTGTAGGACACGAAGCGGAGTTCCAGGAGGTGACGGCGTGATGACAGGGAGGCGCTGGCCGCGGTTGTTGCTCTTGGGAAGAACAAGGTGCGACCGAGGAGATGGCTTCCGTGCACATGAGGACGAGGTCATGGGCGCGGGAGACGGCGGCGACCTGCTGCGCTACAGGCTGCATCCAATGGAAGAAGGGGGGTGATCAAGGTCAAGGTGTTGGCCACCGACAAGAGGTCTGAGGCGGCGTCAGAGCCGTGAGTCATGAATAGCCCAGTGGCCGGGCTGGAGCAGTCACCGGGGAAGCGCCCGTGTGATGGATGCGGTGGGTAGGGAAGAGAGAGAAAGGAGGGGGTGGGATGGGGGGGTGGGCCAGGCCGGACGAGGAGGGTAACAAACGGATGTCTAGTCTGATCCGCCTCGACCAAAATTTGACATGAAAATGAGTCGAAATGAACATATGGACTAAATGAGTCGCGCGCGTTGGGTGCTGGCGGACATATTCGAATGAAATGGGTCTCAGTGTGGAGTTGCCCTTGGCCATTTAATAGGGATCATCAAATTAAAATTGGACCGGTCCGGATGTTCTAACCTCACAAATGAGTAGCAAATCGGGCAAGCTCCACGGGAGTCTGAACGTCCGTCATATCAAAGGACCCATCAAAAGCCCGCTCGAAGCCTATATTTTTTGAACTCCACTACAAATCTGACACTAGAATTTGTACCATGGAAAATCGAACATTTTTTGTGGCAAATCATGTTCTTGGTGGATGGAAAATTTAGTTGGCGAGCATGGCAAAATCCATCTTTATTCTTTTTTGTCAGAGAAATTGCTGTGCTTACAAACTAAATTTGTTATCATTGCGCCAACATAAATTAGCATGCAGACTAAATTTGTTATCATCACACCATTATAAATTTACATGAAACACACCAGATTTGTTATGTCTAAAAATCTGACGTGAGATTTTTAGTGTCTTTGCATTTTTCTCACAATCTTGCTCTCCGTCTCAGCTGACTTTTTGGATAAAGAGCGTATTATATGGACTCATGATGTTGCATTAACAACATATGATCATTATGAGCACACCTCCGGCCTTTGCACAACTAGAATGCACACGTCCAATATCGACACACACACTCAAAGAAAAAAAAACCACAAAAGTCTCGTCTAAGAAAACTCAAGCATACAAGGGCACTATCAACATCAATCACCACCGATGAGAGCACCCGAACCGTGAGAAAAGTGCTTCAAAAAACGCGGACGCATCAGGAAGCCAGGACTAGTACGGGTACAATGCTGGTTCCAATGGGAAATTCAATCTCGCCGCGCGGCTGGGGTTTGTGGCTCGAAGATTCGCAGCTTGGGCAAGCTGTCTTCGGTAATCGGCACGCACAAGACTGTAGAAGCTGACGGCCGCAGATGGTGGTGGGCTTGTACAACATGGAGAGCAAAAGGTTGTCGTGGCGAAAAAGCAATGGCGCCTGGCCAACGATTTCAACTCGAATCTCGGTCGACCTCCTGCGTGCGTATCTGCCTGTGGATTACGCGCAGGTCACCGGCCGGCCGGGGATCTGGACCCAAATGCTGCCGCCGTCCCATTCACCTTGGTCGGAGTCGATGCCGCCCGCACTCGCTGACACGGGGAGCATGCGCCACGGTAAAATTGTCTAGACTAGATGCACGGTCAGCTCGGCCATCGATTCTCACACTGGACGCGCCTAGCCAATGTGGTCTCGCACAGAGCGGGAAGAAGCACGGTCAGTCCAAGCTCGGTGGCAGGGCCGGCAGATTTTTGCCGAAAGGCGGTTCGGTGGACGGCTCAGGTGATGGTGAATGATACCACATACACCCCGAATGGAGTAAGGCATAGCCTGGCTAGGTTTCCTTTTTCTTTTTTTGCATGCTGAAACAATGACCGGGACTCTCAAGTCGCAAGATCCGGCCATGGTACGCTGGAGCTGTGGCTTATTGGTGATGGGGGGCACTGTTCTTGACTGAATAGGGAGTCCTCGCGTCGCCACTTTCCTTCGTCGCGAAGCAAGAAACTCCAGCCGCGAGGTCGAATTTCCAGCCGCGATGGTTGCGGCAGTGTTCCGACCGCACGGACGATGGTGATGGTTGCAGCAGTTGACGTGGACTGCATCTGTGACGAGCATTCGCACTCAACTCAAGATTGAAGGAAAACAAGTGAAGGGTATGCGCATAGTAGCAAACGGGTTGTTTGACCTTCCATGGCCTCTAATAAAACATAGGTTCTACTTTCTGTCTGATGAACATGATTTTTGGCCAGCCAAGTCACCTGCAGTGCAGTGACAACCGGGATGTGTGTATGGTAAATAAGTGATGACACTGAAAAGATACATGAAATATTTGTAACCAAATTAGATGGTTAACTCCATAGTTCTGATGTTGCCATGCATCAACATTATCCAAATGAAGGCTGCTTCCATACCCCAGAGAAGAAGGTTGCAGGGGTACAAAACAAGTAGTAACAAAAACACTATAGAATGATCAATCCAGGTTCCCAATCCTAAGGTGAAGTGTTGGCATACACAACCATTTCCCATACAAATTTCAGGAGAGAAGGGCATCTCATCCAGATTACTGTACTTCTCTGGGTCTCACTGCACAAAACACTATCGACCAGAACAGTTTGCTAGTAGGTTTGCACACGACCTGATGGCCTATGGACAAGCACGGATGCACACACAATTCCTTTTGATCTTACCTCAAACTGAGGGGAATAGAACGGAAAATTTCAGGCACGGAGAAACTGTACATGTATCAAGTGACAAATACTTGCAACAAAACATATAGCAGCATAAAGAGTCTACAGAACGTGTCGGGCAAAGTTGCAAAACAGCATCATTTTCCAGGCCTTTTAGCGTTTCTCTGTACAATGATCACATGTCATCTACTAACAGCTCTCAAACACTACACACTGGTACTCTGACGAGCGAATTCAGAACTAGGTGCAACACCATCCAGCCATTCAAATGAAACATGATATTGAGTGCTGTCTACCCTGGGACGCTGCCGCTTAGTTACCGGCATTGATTCCAAAAATCCGGACCTTGTGCATGTTCGGTAGTTTCGCAACAACCAGTACTGTGACTGCAATGGTGTTCAAAAAGAGCATAGGATGTTGATAGTCTGTGGTGTGCGAAGCGATCAAGTACCTGCAAGGGAACAGAGACATCCCCGTAAATCACGATGCTCACTCAGATCTATAAAGGACAATGGACAGAAATCATGAATATATGAGGAAAAGAATGTGTTCACGCTCATAAAAGGGCTAAGGAATTCACACATTCCGTAAGATCAGGTGACCTGGTAGCTATGAAAATAGCATAGTTAAACTAAACAATCTTCACTCATTATTATAATTTTGCACAGCAAAATTATATTTTGAAAAAAAAATATGAGAACCCAGTCCTCTAGTAAACTACTCCCTCCGTCCCATAATATAAGAACGTTTTTAACACAGGGGGTATCTTTTATAAGGAAAAAATAGTCATACTGTACCCAAATATATGAAGAATTAGAAGCATGCCGAACATGAGTTTTTGAGGACAAACTAGCAGCTTAATATGATTGTAAAAAAAACTATCAGCTTAATGTATTAAGATTAATTATTTCTTTGCACTTCATGGATAAAAGCGAAGATTTCATGTCGTTGAGTTGTCAAGTCCAAGGCACTATGTTGCAATGGCAGCGATTGGGCGTTAGGCGAAAATGATAAAAAGTTACAATTACAAGGCTGGAAATATTTACTTGTAACCTAATATGGCAGCAAATTACAAGCCTGGACTATATGGGCCAGTAGTAACCCTAGCAGCTCTATTGCTTTTGCTTGCATGCTCTCTCTCTCTTCTCTCTCCAACCCAGCTCCCATGTACGGCGCTGCCTAGGCCTACTTCAGTAAACTCCAGTAGTTACCAGCTCTACTTCAGTAAACTCCAGTAGTTACCCAGCTCCGCATCTCCTCTGTCCGTGAGCAAATCGGCCACACCGGCGGCGGCCCCTCTCTCGACTCTCGCTCGCTCCACATCAGAAGTTGTATCACATTCTTGGGCCAAAACCGAAGCTTATACCCCCGATTCCCCCTTGGCCGAGCAACGGAGTTAGCTGTGGCGACGCTAGGCGGCATGGTGTCATCATTGATTTCTGGGCTCTTGCCTAACTGAGAAATTCTGGGTGGCGCTCCCAGTCGTCCACTTCAGAGTGCCCACATGATGTATGATGTTTAGGCAATTACTTATTTCCTTGGATAAAAGAGGGCAATTATGTGGCATTATTATTATTTACTACTCCCTCCGTTTCTAATAAAGTCTTTTTAGAGATTTCAATACAAACTACATACGGATGTATATAGAAATATTTTAGAGTGTAGATTCACTCATTTTGCTCCGTAAGTAGCCCCTTATTGAAATCTCTAAAAAGACATATTTAGGAACGGAGGGAGTATGTCTCTATGCGGAAATTTAGTACTCCTCTGTACCAAAATGTAAGACATTTTTGCAGAGAATACACATTGATAATATGCCATGTCGAAAGAACACACATTTCTTCAAGAACAGATACAAATCAGCAGGCCTGTTCTGAACACAAGAGAAGCATGTTGATCAACGTGGTGAAGATCATTAAGACTTAGCAATCTACAATCTAGTGGATATAAGGTTCATATCGTTCTGTACTTAACAGACCAATATGGCCGATACTGTGGCCTATATGACCGCAATATGGTTCGATACTTCCATATCGACAAGCAGCCCAAACCACAATATCAACTGATATTGCAGCCGCAACAAACAATATGTAGAATTCCATCTAGGTATAAGTTTTGTTGTTTCTGTGAGGAGCTAAGTAAAAAAGGTTGATAACTGAAAATAGATAATCTGGAAATATCAATCTGTATTTAGTCGTCCTACAAGAATAACATGCGGCACGCAGAATTGCTACCACGACAAAAAACTAATCAAATCTCATGAAGTGTCGCATATGATGGAAACGAAGATTTATTGTGCATAATTAAATCTCATTAAGTGTCTCATATGATGGAAATGAAGATATATTGTGCCTCATCCCAAATTTAATGTCCATGGACTAAATGAGAAACAGATTTTGCGGAAGGATTTCTTTTTTAAGTTCTATCCACACGTTCAAGTGTGGCTATTAAAGCGAAACATATTTCATATATGCCAAACAATCACTATTTACCTTTATCAAAAAAAGACACAGCATACAGGGTTTTGATTTTCCACCATAATTCATGCATATAAATGTGACTGATCTGTCCACTCATAAAGAAAAAACTAAAATTGTACTGTAATTCAATTAAACAGAGTAATCATATGACTAACTATGTTATCAGATGGCAGGCGAACAATTCTAGCAAACGCAAAAAATAGTATGATCAGTTGGGACCACTTCTGATTTTGCTTGCTCACACACCAACCACAAACATGATCACCGCCAAGTATTTAACCAGTTTGCCGCCGAGTTTAGTTACCACTAACCAGACGTGAATAATCAATTATTAATGATAATGAAGTTAATCAAACAAATTTTTCCATAAAAACACTTATGCATGAAGACCACAAGAAATTAAGATATAACATGCAATCACTAAAGTACAAGGGATGGCCCATCTAAATTTACCATATGAGATCCTTGATCGAATTTCTATAAACATTTAAGAACTTGCATTGATGAATTATAGTTCCTTCGATGATTCGATGTCGCTTGCACAAAATTAGTATATTCATACATCAGAGCAATAGAGCAATGCCCAATCCTTACACATGTATAATGGTGTGAATATGCGAGTTAGACCTAGATGTTACTAACAAGTGTTCTTTGCATAATTAATGAATAAGTGTAGTATTTTCTGACTAGCCAGAATCAATCTTTGTGCATACATCCTGCCACACTGTACCTTGCCAAATAAGCCCCCAAAAGCAGTAGTATTAAAAAAATTGAAACAGAATAACACTTACAGGACTACAGGAACCACAACAAGAAATTTTCTGTTGCGAGTAAGCTGCTTGCCGTTGTCCATTTGCTCCCACCAGGTCAATCGATTATACATCCCCTGATCATCAGCAAATGGAGTTCCCTTCTTCCAGTGGAAGAAGTGGTATGTAATCTGAAATGAAGATTCAATTAGGAAAGCAATGAAAATAGAAAAGTAATTTCTAGATAGTATGTTTCATTCTATAATCTTATGAGAAAAATAGCAATATTTTTTACTTCCAGAACTGAGGTTGGGCAAACTAGAACTGCGGTATTCACAGCCAGAATGATTTCATGGATTTTGCCACTACATTATTATACTTAAAGTAGCAAAAGAATGATTAAAGGCAAGCTATTTATTTGGCTATTATGAAACAGTAAACATTCAAACTAGAATACACTTCATGTGAAGGTTAATCTCCATGCCAATTGAGTAAACATTCAAACTAGAATACATTCAAACTAGAATACACTTCAAACTAGAATACACTTCATGTGAAGATTATACATCCCCTGGGTTGAACCTATCAAGGTTTTTGAGTCGCCGAGTCAAGCCAAGTCGCCGAGGCTGCGGCTAGTGACTTGCTGGCTTGAGTCAGCGACTTGGCTTGATTAGTCGCCCCAAGTCGCCATGGCACAACAGTACATAGAGCAGCAGAGCACATAGATATACAGCAGCAGAAGAGCACATATACAACAGAGAAAATATACTACATCTAAGCAGAGCACATATAGAGCCCACCCTGCGCTCTCTTTCCTTCGGTCCTCCTCCTTCCCCAGTCCCCACATGATCACATATACAGCAGCAGCAAGCCACGTGAGCCAGTGAGCCAGCGAGTCGTGCGACTAATCACCCCAAGTCGCCGGCGAGCCACGTGAGTCGCGCGACTTGCCCCCTGAGTCAAGTCACCTGCGCGAGCCAGCCACGCCGCGACGACTTGGCAATTAGTCGGCGACTAATCGGCGATTAGTCGGCGACTCAAAAACAGAGGAACCTATTCTCTAACACGACGCATCACCTCTGATTCTTTGCAGTCTTTAGGGACGAAGGAAATGCTTCGTATATAGATACTGACTTAGGGTGTATTAAGGACAATACGAGCTTGGAAATGTGGCAAATTGTGGTTAATTCGCCCTAGCAAGTAGTCGGTACTATCCAAGAATACATGAATGATATATATAGTAAACAGACAGTGTAGGGAGCACTGCATAACTATATGATATCTAAGCTAAAAAGCACTGTATAACTATATGAACTCTGTGCTAAAAAGTCTTTGGAAGTGTATGTCAGCAGACAGAATGCTAATCGGTGTACTCTGCTATTTCAGCTACTATACACCCAACAGGGGCATAACTATGGTTTGCTATTTCAACACTTTGAGGATGGAAGGGGAGACATCAATCCTTGCTAGTGATACTTATCTAGTCTGTATACCCATAAGGCAGGAACATGCAAAACATAACAACAAAATGATGGTAAGCTGAAACCTGAATGCATAGAGGATTAGATAGAAATCCTAAAACACCGTGGTGCATGGACTGAAATGCTGGCTACCGTGGAGGCTTGGAATTCCATTAGTCTCAAACTACGGCTAGTGCTTGCTGGCACGCGAATGATGAGTGGTTGAGTAGGGGGGACGCATCCAGCACCAGTAGGGTGGGAAAGCCAAGCCAATACTAGCACCAACAATTAGTTGGCAGGTTGGGCGAATGCGTCATAGCAATTTGTAGCTAGGGGAGGCGATGGGTAGGCAGATGCGAACGATCTATCCCAATTCCTGACCGCACGAAGCAAGCAATCGATGTAAACTAACTCGAGCCGCAAGCCTTCAGATCCACGGGGGGGCGCCCAAGCCAAGCAAGCAGCCAATCCCCATCGCAATCCTAATCCAGGAGAGAGGCGGAGATATGTGGGGGGGGGGGGGGGGGGGGGGGGGGGGGGGGTACCGCGAAGTGGCCGAGGTTGACGAGCGTCCAGGCCATGCCGGGGGTGCAGCCGAAGATGGAGAGGATGAGGAGCCAGGAGACGAAGAGGATGAAGATGTAGGTGGTCCAGACCCCCGGGTACATGAACCACTCGGTGTTCTTGTTCAGATCCGGCGGGGGCACCGCCTGCACGTACAGCTTCGCCATCGATCCCCTCCCCTCCCTCGCCCTACCGGCGCGCGCGTGCTGCGGGGCGGTGGCTCCGTCCGGCTCGGCGTCGCGGGAGCTGCGGCCTGCGTGCTGCTGCGGGCTGAGAGGCCGGAATGGATCGCCGCTATGTAGGAGGGGCCTGGTTTGTTGCCGGGGAGGGGAGGGGAGGGTGGGGTGAGGGTAGGTCAGCGCGGAGGAGGAGGAAGGTTCAAAGATGGGGGACGGAAGAGTATTTCCTGCGAGAGGAGGAGGAGGAGAGGTGAGGTGAGGGTGGGCGACCGACGGGGACGAAGCGACGCCGACCGTAGGATGATGCACGCCGCGACCGCGATCGCGACGGGCGGGCCGCGCTTGGGCCTGGCCTGGTTATTCTGAGCATATTTTCTCTCTTTTTTTTGTATATTTTCTCCTGCTTCCTCCTTTCTTTGGGTTTTTTTTATTTTGCCCGGCCGTAAAGCGAGATGTTTGTTCTCGTTGAATTTGTTTTCCTTTTTTGGGGGAGCGAATGTTCTGGTTAGATTTTGTTCGATTGTTGGTTGGGATGCTCTTGTTGGATTTGTGATGGTTTAGTTGCGCTAACTTGTAAGATGTTCTAGATTTTCACTCCTGTTTATTATTGGACAAACTAATGCGTCGTTTTCAGTGCTCGGTGATGTTCATCCTATCATGCCCCCTTGAAGAATGTCTATGGTTCCCGCAAAAAAAGGAAAAAGATTTGTCTATGGTGGTTGGAATGATTCTGCTTAATATAATACTAGTGTCAAGCGAGCCTGGGTTTTGCTTGCGACTTCACAAATCGAGCTGCTAAATAATACTTCCTTCGTTTCTAAATATAAGACGCCGAGGGAGTATGTTAAACGGACAAAAGCTGACCTCATCAAAATTTCAGGAAAATTTCCCCTTCTCCATAGTACAGGTGGACTGTTGTTCATCAAGAGCAAATTTATAGTACGGGTGGTGGTCTCTTTCGTGATGAATGCTGGGTGGTTGCATACTGACCTCAAGTGACTTATGTAGGATGTTGACTCTGAATGTGTATGATGAGGAGAGTGCTGGCATTCGGCCGCGTTCGTTAAATACAAGGTGCTCGTGTGGACCGTGTGTGTAACCAACGCGCACAAACTTTGTTAATCACGAGTTTAGCATCACTATCATGTGCGTACTCAACCAGAGAACCTTCGCGGTTTCATTTCCTATTTCCGTGAATCATTACGCACACGAGTTTTCTTTCTTTTGCGCTTTCCTCGTTCTTCTCCAACTTGTGTGGGTCGTCTCCGAATTAATTTCTTTGAGTATCACAGAATATCAAACCGTTGAGCAACGAGTCTAATAAGAGTTCAACGTAGCACTCAACAAAACTCACCAGAACACGTTTGATTTTCCACGAGTACTAGATGACCTGTTGCGCCAATTGGCGCAAACACCAACTATAGCCTCGAAATTAAGCAAATTATTTATAAGATTTTTTTCTCAACTGTCTACAGATGGATATGTTCATACTGCGTAATAAAAGGGTTGATCACACCCCCTACAATACATGACCTGAAATTTTGAAACATCCTGCCCGAAACAAAAGAGACGACTCGTGACCCACCCGCTTTCCCATCCGAGCCTGCGCCAATATTCTCATTTGAGCGTCCACCCGTTGCGTCATCTGCAACCCCAGAATTTAAGCATACTATTTAAACATAAGACGGAAATTAAGTGAATTGTTAGAAGAGACCAATGACAGTCATTGGCGTTGAAATACAGGGTAGGCTTTAGGCCCTAATACGTATCCAACGTATCTATAATTTTTAATTGGTCCATGCTATTATAGTATCAATCGTGGATGTTTTATATGCTATTTTATATCATTTTCTGGGACTAAACAATTAACCTAGTGCTAAGTGCTAGTTGTTGTTTTCTGCTTATTTTTGGTTTTTCAGAAAATCAGTACCAAACAAAGTCCAAACAATATGAAACATTTTGACGATTTGTTCTGGACAAAAGAGACCCTAGAAGCTTCGGGAGGAGACCAGACGAGAAGCGAGGAGACATCAAGGCAACAGGGCGCGCCCTATTACCTTGCGGGCCCCACATGGCTCCGTCTGACCTAATTTCACCTCTATAAATTCTCTAAAATTTAGAAACCAACAGAGAGCCACCCCACAAACTTTTTCCGCCGCCGCAAGTTTTTGTTCTTTCGCGATCCCATCTGGAGGTCATTTCCGGCACTCTGCCGGAGGGGGAATCGATCACAGAGGACTTCTATATCATCCTTGTCGCCCTTTCGATGATGTGTGAGTAGTTTTCTACCGACCTATGGGTCCATAGCTAGTAGCTAGATAGCCTCTTCTCTCTCTTTGATCTTCAATACAATGTTCTACTCGATGTTCTTGGAGTTCTATCAGATGTAATCTTCTTTTACGTTGTGTTCGTTGTGATCCGATGAATTGTGGGTTTATGACCAGATTATTCATGAATGTTAATTGAGTCTTTTCTGAATTCTTTTCTGTATGATTATTATAGCATTGTATTTTCTCTCCGATCTATCCGTTTAGTTTGACCAACTAGATTGATTTATCTTGCAATGGGAGAGGTGCTTTGTGATGGGTTCAATCTTGAAGTGCTTTATCCCAGTGACAAAGTAGGAGACAAGACACGTATTTGCATTGTTGACATTAATGATAAAATGACAGGGTTTATTCATATTGCTTGGGTTTAATTTGTCTACATCATGTCATCTGGCTTCAGGCATTACTTTATTTTATGCTTAATACCCTAGATGCATGCCGGATAGCAGTCGATGGGTGGAGTAATTGAAGGAAATATGCCCTAGAGGCAATAATAAAGTTGTTATCTTATATTTCCTTATTCGTGAAATTTTTTTATTATTCATGCTAGAATTTTATTGATTTAAAACCTAAATACATGTGTGAATACATAGACAAACACTGTGTCCCTAGTGAGCCTCTACTTGACTAGCTCGTTGATCAAAGATGGTTAAGGTTTCCTAACCATGGACACGAGTTGTCATTTGATAACGAGATCACATCACTAGGAGAATGATGTGATGGACAAGACCCATCCGTTAGCTTAGCATAATGATCGTTCAATTTATTGCTATTGCTTTCTTCATGTCAAATACTTATTCCTTCGACTATGAGATTATGCAACTCCCGGATACCGGAGGGATACCTTGTGTGCTATCAAACGTCACAGCGTAACTGGGTGATCATAAAGATGCTCTATAGGTATCTCCGAAGGTGTTTGTTGAGTTGGCATAGATCGAGATTAGGATTTGTCACTCCGAGTATCGGAGAGGTATCTCTGGGCCCTCTCAGTAATACACATCATAAGTTTGCAAGCAAATGACTAAGGAGTTAGTCACAAGGTGATGTATTACGGAATGAGTAAAGAGACTTGCCGGTAATGAGATTGAACTAGGTATGAAGATACCGACGATCGAATCTCGGGCAAGTAACATACCGATGGACAAAGGGAATTAGGTATGTTGTCATAATGGTTCGACCGATAAAGATCTTTGTAGAATATGTAGGAGCCAATATGGGCATCCAGGTTCCGCTATTGGTTATTGCCCAGAGAGGTGTCTCGGTCATGTCTACATAGTTCTCGAACCCGTAGGGTCCGCATGCTTAACATTCGTTGACGAGATATTGTTATATGTTTTGGTGACCGGATGTTGTTCGAAGTCCCGAATGAGATCATGGACATGGCGAGGAGTCTCAAAATGGTTGAGTGGTAAAGATTGATATATATGACGATGGTGTTTGGACACTGTAAGTGTTTCGGGACATACGAGGAAGGAATCGGGTCACCGGAAGGGTTCCGGGCACCCCCCCGGCAAGATATGGGCCTTATGGGCCAAAGGAGGGGACAAACCAGCCCACAAGGGGGCTGGTGTGCCCCCTACCTTGTTTGGCCAACTCTAGGGAAGGAAAAGGGGGAGGGCTAGCCCCTCATGCCTTTCCCTCTCATGGGGGAAAGGAAAAGGGGGGGGCACCCTCCCTTGCCTTTCCCCGCTGAGGGAGTCCTGGATTAGGGGGTCCTTGGACAGCCGGACTATATACTTTGGCAGGACTATTGGACTAAGAAGATGCAAGATTGAAGACTTCGTCCCGTGTCCGGGTGGGACTCTCCTTTGCGTGGAAGGCAAGCTTGGCAATTCAGATAGGTAGATATCCTCCCTTGTAACCGACTCTGTGTAACCCTAGCCCCCTCCGGTGTCTATATAAACTAGAGGATTTAGTCCGTAGGACAACAACAATCATAATCATAGGCTAGCTTCTAGGGTTTAGCCTCTACGATCTCGTGGTAGATCAACTCTTGTAATACTCATATCATCAAGATCAATCAAGCAGGAAGTAGGGTATTACCTCCATAGAGAGGGCCTGAACCTGGGTAAACATTGTGTCCCCCGCCTCCTGTTACCATCAGCCTTAGACGCACAGTTCGGGACCCCCTACCCGAGATCCGCCGGTTTTGACACCGACATTGGTGCTTTCATTGAGAGTTCCATTGTGCCGTCACGATAGAGGCTTGATGGCTCCTTCGATCATCGACAATGATGCGATCCAGGGTGAGGTTTTTCTCCCCGGACAGATCTTCGTATTTGGTGGCTTCGCACTGCGGGCCAACTCGCTTGGCCATCTGGAGCAGATCAAAAGCTATGCCCCTGGCCATCAGGTCAGGTTGGGAAGCTTGAACTATACTGCCGACATCCGCGGAGACTTGATCTTCGACGGATTCGAGCCCATGTCAGGTGCGTCGTGCAGTCACGACGAGCATGACTTAGCTCTGCTGTCAGACGGTGTTCGGGAGATTACACCTGTGGCCACTCCGGCCCTAATACAGAGCAGATCGTACCGTCCGAGGAAGGGCGGATAGACCCCGCCACGGAGGCCGCACACTCAGCGGTGATAGAGCCGAATACTGACTTCACCTCCTATGAGACCTGTGTTACCGGACCCTTGGATTCATCCCCGGCCACAAGCTCCGAACCACTTGCATTCGTGCCTATCGAATCTGACTAGGCACCGATCATGGAGTTTACCTCCGCGGATATCTTTCAGCACTCGCCCTTGGGCGACGTGCTAAATTCATTGAGGTCTCTCTCCTTGTCAGGAGACCCTCAGCCGAACTATGTCCGGCTCGAGTGGGAAGCGGACGACGAAGGAATTCGTTCCCCACCCACCACCCACTTAATAGCCACTGTCGATGACCTAACCGTGACATGCTTGATTTCGACTTCGAAGACATCGACGGTATGGACGACGATGCAGGAGAGAAACATGAACCACCGCCCACAGGGCGCTGGACAGCCACTTCATCACACAATATATACATGGTGGATACACCCACAGAAAACAACGACGAGGAACGGGAGGATGCAACGAAGGATAGTCCCCTCGAGAAGCAACCAAAGAGACGACGTAGGCGCCATTCCAAATCCCGCCTCAGCAAAAACAGCGATAACAGCACAAGAAAGAATAATACCCCGGTCGACTCCAAAGGAAGTGACGACCACATGGACCCAGCGATGGAGCAGGATGAGCCAGCGGACGGCGAACATAGTATAGAGCCGATGTCCGATCACGGGCAACGCCGAGGGTAAAGTCCATCAACCTGTCTCCAGAGAGAACAATCCGGACGATGGTGCACACACCATCCCGGAAAGGCACTTGGAACAAGAGAACCTCCATAGAAGGCTTATCGCCACCGCGAGGAGCCTAAAGAAGCAGAAGCAAAGGCTTAAGGTCGTGCATAATACACTCAACAGCAGATGGAACAAAGTGCTTGACACTGAAGAAAAGTACGGTGGCAGTCGCCACACAAAGAGCTATCCAAAGCGCAAGCTGCTGCCCGAATTCAACGACGAGGCTTTAGAGCCCATTCAGCCGAAAAATAAAATGGCCGATCAACTGGATCGACCACCCCATGGCCGCGACAGAGCGGCTAATGACACCACACACAAGTCAGCACACGATTTACGTGAAGACCCGCGCAAAAAAGCCGGTATGACCAGGTCCATCTACGGGTCGAGGAAGCGCGCTCCGCCATAGGATCATGGCCGCCCAAACGACTATACTGAACGAATAACAGCTCGGAATCAAAACCAAATGCTGCAACTGTCCGAAGAATGCCATGACACATCAAAATACAGGGGTGCCGCGCACCCCCTATGCTTCACCGATGAGGTGCTGGACCACGAATTTTCAGAGGGATTCAAACCCGTGAACATAGAGGAATACGACGGAACAACGGACCCTGGGGTCTGGATTGAGGACTTTATCCTTCACATCCACATGGCTTGCGGAGATGATCTCCACGCCATCAAATACCTGCCCCTCAAGTTGAAAGGACCAACTCGGCACTGGCTGAAAAGCCTCCCTGAAAACTCAATTGGAAGCCGGGAGGAGCTTAAGGATGCTTTTAGGGCCAATTTTCAAGGGACCTATGTCCAACCTCCAAACGTAGACGATTTAAGTCACATAATTCAACAGCCCGGAGAGTCAGCCCGAAAGCTTTGGAACAGATTTCTCACGAAGAAGAATCAAATCGTCGACTGCCCGGATGCCAAAGCCCTAGCGCCTTTCAAGCACAGTGTCCGGGACGAATGGCTCACCAGACACCTCGGCCAGGAAAAACCGAGGACAATGACAGCCCTAACAAGCCTTATGACCCGCTTTTGTGCGGGCGAAGACAGTTGGCTAGCCCGTAGCGGCACCAGCAACCTAGGCACATCCGAAGTTAGGGATGGCAACGGGAAACCGCGACGCAATAAAAGCAAGCATCAAAACAATGAAGACAGCTCAGACAACACGGCGATAAACGCCGGATTCAGGGGCTCTCGACACAGTCAACGAAAAAAGGCATTTAAAGGCAGCAGAGATGGACCGTCCAACCTAAAACAAGATTCTAGATAGATTATGTCAGATTCCTGGCACCTCCGACAAACCGGCAAACCACACCAACAGAGAATGCTGGGTCTTTAAGCAAGCCAGCAAGCTAAACGCCGAACACAAGGGGAGGGAGACACCAAGCGAAGACGAGGACGAGCCTCGCCAGCCGAACACTGGGGGACAGAAAAAATTCCCACCAGAGGTCAAAACAGTGAACATGATTTACGCAACACACATACCGAAGAGGAGGCACCAGCGCGCACCCTGAGACATATACGCCGTGGAGCCCGTCAACCCCAAGTTCAACCCTTGGTCGGCCTGCCTGATCACTTTTGATCGCAGGGATCACCCGACTAGTATCCGGCATGGAGGATCGGCTGCCTTGGTGCTAGACCCAATAATTAACGGATAACATCTCACCCGAGTCCTTATGGACGGCAGCAGTAGTCTTAATCTGATATATCAGGACACCGTCTGCAAAATGGGGATAGACCCGACAAGAATCAGCCAAAGTAATACTACCTTTAAAGGAGTAATACCAGGCCCAGAGGCCCACTGTACGGGCTCTCTAGTACTAGAGATTGTATTCGGTTCTTCCGACAACTTCCGAAGCAAAGAATTAACCTTCGACATCGCTCCATTCCGAAGCGGCCATCACGCACTACTCGGGAGAACGGCCTACGCTCGTTTTAATGCAGTACCGCATTACGCTTATCTTAAGCTTAAGATGCCCGGTCCACGTGGTATCATCATAGTTAGCAAAAACACAGAGCGTTCCTCACATAGGGAGGAATATGTGGCGGCTCTAGCAGCCAGCCACTGAACGGCCTCTCCAACCAGAAGAAATGATCGGTCGTCAAGGCCGTTGACACGGTTAGACGAGTCCGGTGCACCACTAGCTGTAACAGCTCAGATAAACCTGCGATTGGGTCGATGGATATACCCCCATAGGTGGTGCTAGGGGCTTCCCGCATGTAAAAAGGGCTACAGTTCGGCCTGACCCTATTTAGATTGCATTTTAATGGTTCATTAAGAGTAACCAATTTTTCGCACGAAGACTTTCACCTACGTTTTTCTCTTTTACAGATGATCATCGTGCTACACCCTTCCAGAATACGGCACAACGGAGACACAGGCGTAGACGTGCAGCAGGGCCCCAGTCAAAGGCTTCTTTTTAGATTAAGACCCTGTGTAAACCTTTTTTACTGTCTCTTGTTGCTTCACCCCCTCCGGATACTCAACACAACCGAAAGGGACGCTGGCGTTATTGACATTTCGTCACGTCAGACTAATGCAAGTACCTGGAAATTAAGGGATCATAATCGAGGGCATTTCTCAGCCCAGTATATGATGCAAAGTCCGAACACCTTAGGGAGTGTTCGGCATCGCGAGTTTGGCCTTATATGCATCAGCTCCGAATCATGTCTTTGGTCAATAGTTGGGTTTACCCGGCTCCCGTGTTTTGCTACCTTATGTTCCGCTCTATCGGCTAAGGTGGCACCGGGAGAACTACTGCGATTGTGCCCTGGTTCATATGGATGAGCACCTCAGTAGAGAAAGCCAAAAACTGACTGTCATGATAAAGCGTGAGACTGGTCAACCACTCGACGACTCATCGGAATCTTCGCGATTCCTCCGCATTAACGAAGGACTGGTTTTCCGGTCATGTATGTACGCGCACCGTGTTCGGATGAGCACAGAAGTACCAGGGGCTATATAGTAGTCCCACCGTCAAACTCCTATGGCAAAGCTATATAGTCCAATTGCCTTGTTCGCCGCGCTATCACCTCCTTAATGGACCAAGACGTTGGGTCAAGTGTGAACACGCGCTTTTCCGAACAACCCCGCATTATATGCGTGGGGGCTGAAGCCGACGACTGCAAACTTTCAGGTTATATACATACATAAACGACCGCACAAGAGGCATCATAATACTTTCAGGCAAAAGTATAAATACAGCCTTTATAATCCAAATAGCATTGTTTTTACAATTGGCATACATGTCACTCGAACATGATACTCTTCGAGCATTGAGCCTCTATTACACGAGTGCCTTCCAGGACTTCTTCAAAATAGTGCTTAGCCGAGACCTGGCCTACAGCCGGATCCCGGGTCGCAATAGCTGTGGTCTCCATCTCTGCCCAGTATGTCTTAACACGGGCAAAGAGCCATCCGCGCACCCTCTATGCACGCTGACCTCTTTATAGCATCGATATGCGGCACAACACCAAGGAATCGTTGCACTAAACCAAAATAACTATTCGGCCTTGTCCCCTTCGGCCAAAGATGATCCACGACAGACCTCATGGCAAGTCCGGACAACCCATGGAGCTCGGCCCACTCGGCCATTTGTTCATTCAACAGCAGCGGACGCGTTGGAGTGCTGAACTGCGACCAGAACAACCTCTCCACTTCATGATCTTTCTGATCTTTGAAAAACTCAGTCGCGTCAGTAGCACTCATTGCCAAGTCCGAATACGCATCTGCAGCACTCCATAATTGATCCAGAGGGGCATATTTCGGATCTCCGAACTTCGACCGCAACAAAAAGGGCTTCCCAGCCGTGATATCTCCGGCTTGACGGAGCTCCTCCTTCGCCACTCTGATTTCAGGCGGGTTTCCTTGGCTGCTTCCATGGATTTCTTCAGGTCAGCCGCTTTCGCTTGGCTTTCCTTTTCAAGGAGCTCATATTTGCCAGCGGCATCTTTCAGCTCAACAACCATCTTGGCTATTTTATCTTCACTCTGGCGACGAGCAGCCTGTTCGGCTCTTAAGTCTTCGGCCGCCGTTAGGGCGGCCGCATCACTTCTTCTTGCTTGTTCCTTGGCTCGGGCAAGTTCCGCCCGAAGGGTCTCCACAGCTGCAGCTCCATCTGAAGTCACAGCATATTATAGATACTAGCATCATGCTCCTCTTAATATTTGTTAACCACCCGAAAATACATACCCTGTGCCTCGTCAAGCTGCTTGTTCACAAGCGCAATGTCGGCATCTGCCATGTCAAGTTGCCGCCTCAGTCCGGCAAACTCAGCAGTCCGGCCAGCCACCGGACCCTCAGCCGCCTGCACATGAAAGCAGCGCAATCATTACCTGGGACTATGATCCTCTGTTTGTCGTCTCTGGACAACAACCAGAGTCCCAGGGGCTACTATCTGTATAGAGCACACCTAGCGTGTGCGGTATCGTCAAAAAATTTATATATTATTTTGCGTACCTCAAAGCCTCTTAGCAGGCTCATAAAAGCCTCATGCAGCCCGCTTTTTGCGGATGAAATCCTCTCAGCCACCGTACCCATTAAAGTACGATGCGCCTCTGGGATAGCCGCTTGCTCCAAAAGACCCATCAGTGCGTCCGGCTGTGCACCGGACAAACCCAGACTCTTTCTGTTGCTCTCCTTAGGAGCCGAATACTCCGGACTTCGGGTGGACGAAGGGTCACCTTCTGGCCTTGACGGATCAGGAGAAATCCTCAGTGATGACACCTCAGGGTCGTCCACCCCAGGTGGCGGGGAGTCAGGGGGAGGCGTTTCGCTCTCCATCATCTCCGGAAGAAGATCCCCCGAAGATGAACTCTGTCGAGAAGGGCTACGAGCCGGACTGCAAGATATAGGTCATGGTTATTATCCTCGGAGATAAAGCAGGATAATAACCACGACCTATATCTTGTAGTCCGGCTCGTAGCCCTTTTCTTGTTCACTTACAGCTCGATGGAGGGCTGGCCCCCTTGCGGGCACTGTGCGGTAAAGACGCCCTCCGGGGCAGGGCCCCCTGGTGAAGGTTTCTTCCCTCGCTTGGAAATCTTCATTTCCAAGTCTTCAGAGGCAGTCCTTTTCCTTCCTTGGGGAGAGGGGATTCTGGATTCTTCTCCCTGATTATCCTCCTTCGCGGAGACACTAATTCCCCCGGTTTGGATGAGTAATGCGTGAAGCCCGCTTTCGGCTTCTTTATTCCTCCCTTTATCTCCCCTGATGGCACTTGATAAGGTGCGCACTCAAGCATCCTGGCTAGCACAGGATCCGGTGAGCCTTCAGGAAGGGGGGCTGAACACCTGATCATCTTCGCCTTTCTTATCCAGTCCTGGCCGAGAGCGATTTTTTTAGAACGATGTTGTGACAAATAAAAAGACAACATGTTTGGCCGCAGAATTACTTACGTGGGTATCTGGACGGTTGTAGTTGAGACCCGCATCCTCGGTGGTGTCCGGACACTTTATTCGTGATCCGAAGAACAATCCGTATATCTCTTCGAGCGTCACACTGAAGAATTGCTGAATAGTTCGCGGTCCTTCCGGGTTGAACTCCCATAGACGGAGAGATCGGCGTTGGCATGGCAGGACCCGACGAACTAGCATAACTTGCATTACCTTGACAAGACTGACATCCCTCTTGAGGAGATCTCGGGTGCAACTTTGCAATGTCGGCACATCATTAACTGGCCCTCAGTCCAGCCCCTTGTTGACCCATGATGCCAGTTGCGGCGGGGGGGGGGGGGGGGGGGGGGGGGGGGGGGGGGGGCGAGCGGAAGACAGGGGTAGCTGCCCACTTTGACACCGATTCGGAAGACTCTGAGTCTCAATCTGGATACATATTGAAAGTGGGAGCAGTTAGCTAGAGTAGCTCCATGCAGAGCATTGTAGACATAGAAATTTGCAAAATAAAAACGAATCTGAATGTGGCATACCCGTTGACTAAACCTCTCTCGCAAGCAAAACATGATCACACCTTAGTACTCTTTGGGTGTTAATCACATGGCGATGTGAACTAGATTATTGACTCTAGTAAACCATTTGGGTGTTGGTCACATGGCGATGTGAACTATGGGTGTTAATCACATGGCGATGTGAACTATTGGTGTTAATCACATGGCGATGTGAACTAGATTATTGACTCTAGTGCAAGTGGGAGACTGAAGGAAATATGCCCTAGAGGCAATAATAAAGTTTTTATTTTATATTTCCTTATTCATGATAAATGTTTATTATTCATGCTAGAATTGTATTGATTGGAAACCTAAATACATGTGTGAATACTTAGACAAACACTGTGTCCCTAGTGAGCCTCTACTTGACTAGCTCGTTGATCAAAGATGGTTAAGGTTTCCTAACCATGGACATGAGTTGTCATTTGATAACGGGATCACATCATTAGGAGAATGATGTGATGTACAAGACCCATTCATTAGCTTAGCATAATGATCGTCTAGTTTATTGATATTGCTTTCTTCATGCCAAATACTTATTCCTTCGACTACGAGATTATGCAACTCCCCCATACCGGAGGAATTCCTTGTGTGCTATCGAACATCACAACATAACTGGGTGATCATAAAGATGGTCTACAGGTATCTTCGAAGGTGTTTGTTGAGTTGGCATAGATCAAGATTAGGATTTGTCACTCCGAGTATTGGAAAGGTACTCTGGGCCCTCTCGGTAATACACATCACAAGCTTGCGAGCAAATGACTAAGGAGTTAGTCACAAGGTGATGTATTATGGAACGAGTAAAGAGACTTGTCAGTAACGATATTGAACTAGGTATGAAGATACCAACGATCGAATCTCGGGCAAGTAACATACCGATGGACGAAGGGAATTACATATGTTGTCATAATGGTTCGACCGATAAAGATCTTTGTGAAGGAAATATGCCCTAGAGGCAATAATAAAGTTGTTACTTATATTTCCTTATATCATGATAAATGTTTATTATTCATGCTAGAATTGTATTAACCGGAAACTTAGTACATGTGTGAATACATAGACGAACAGAGTGTCCCTAGTATGCCTCTACTTGACTAGCTCGTTAATCAAAGATGGTTAAGTTTCCTAGCCATGGACATGTGTTGTCATTTGATGAACGAGATCACATCATTAGAGAATGATGCGATGGACAAGACCCATCCATTAGCTTAGCATAATGATCATTCAGTTTTATTGCTACTGCTTTCTTCATCGACTTATACATGTTCATCTGACTATGAGATTATGCAACTCCCGAATACCATAGGAACACCTTATGTGCTATCAAACGTCACAACGTAACTGGGTGATTATGAAGATGCTCTACAGGTGTCTCCGATGGTGTTTTTTGGGTTGGCATAGATCGAGATTAGGATTTGTCACTCCGTCTATCGGAGAGGTATCTCTGGGCCCTCTCAGTAATGTACATCACTATGAGCCTTGCAAGCAATGTGACTAATGAGTTAGTTGCGGGATGATACATTACGGAACGAGTAAACAGACTTTCCGGTAACGAGATTGAACTAGGTATGATGATACCGATGATCGAATCTCGGGCAAGTAACATACCGATGACAAAGGGAACGACGTATGTTGTTATGCGGTTTGACCGATAAAGATCTTCTTAGAATATGAAGGAGCCAATATGAGCATCCAGGTTTCGCTATTGGTTATTGACCGGAGATGTGTCTCGGTCATGTCTACATAGTTATCGAACCCGTAGGGTCCGCACGCTTAACGTGCGATGATGATTTGTATTATGAGTTATGTGATTTGATGTACCGAAGGTTGTTCGGAGTCCCGGATGAGATCACGGACATGACGAGGAGTCTCAAAATGGCCGAGATGTAAAGATTGATATATTGGAAGGCGCTACCTCTTGAGCACTGCATTGGTTTTCCCTTGAAGAGGAAAGGGTGATGCAGCAAAGTAGCATAAGTATTTCCCTTAGTTTTTGAGAACCAAGGTATCAATCCAGTAGGAGGCCACGCTCAAGTCCCTTGCACCTACACAAACAAATAATAACCTTGCAACCAACGCGATAAAGGGGTTGTCAATCCCTTCAGGCCACTTGCAAAAGTGAAATCTGATAGAGAAGATAAGATAATATTTTTGGTATTTTTATGATAAAGATTAAAAGTAAAGAAAGCAAAATAAACGGCGCAAGAAATAGCTTGTTGATGGGAGATTAATATGATGGAAAATAGACTCGGGGGCCATAGGTTTCACTAGTGGTTTCTCTCAAGATAGCGTAAGTATTATGGTGGGTAAACAAATTACTGTCGAGCAATTGATAGAGTTGAGCATAGTTATGAGAATATCTAGGTATGATCATCTATATAGGCATCACGTCCATGACAAGTAGACCGACTCCTGCCTGCATCTACTACTATTACTCCACACATCGACCGCTATCCAACATGCATCTAGAGTATTAAGTTCATAAGAACAGAGTAACGCCTTAGGTAAGATGACATGATGTAGAGGGATAAACTCAAGCAATATGATATAAACCCCATCTTTTTATCCTCGATGGCAACAATATAATACGTGTCATTTCCCTTTCTGTCACTAGGATCGAGCACCGCAAGATTGAACCCAAAGCTAAGGACTTCTCTCATTGCAAGAAAGATCAATCTAGTAGGCCAAACCAAACTGATAATTCGAAGAGACTTGCGAAGATAACCAATCATACATAAAAGAATTCAGAGAAGATTCAAATATTGTTCATAGATAATCTTGATCATAAACCCACAATTCATCGGATCTCGACAAACACACCACAAAAGAAGATTACATCGAATAGATCTCCAAGAGAATCGAGGAGAACTTTGTATTGAGATCCAAAGAGAGAGAAGAGGCCATCTAGCTAATAACTATGGACCCTAAGGTCTGAGGTAAACTACTCACACATCATCGGAGAGGCTATGGTGTTGACGTAGAAGCCCTCCGTGATCAATGCCCCCTCCGGCGGAGCGCCGGAAAAGGCCCCAAGATGGGATCTCACGGGTACAGAAGGTTGCGGCGGTGGAATTAGGTTTTCGTGGTGCTCCTTGATGATTTGGGGGTACATAGGTATATATAGGAGGAAGAAGTAGGTCAGTGGAGCCACGAGGGGCCCACGAGGGTGGAGGGCGCGCCCAGGGGGTAGGCGCGCCCCCCTGTCTCGTGGCCTCCTTGTTGATTGCTTGACGTCCGCTCCAAGTCGTCTGGATCACGTTTGTTCCAATAATCACGCCCCCGAAGGTTTCATTCCGTTTGGACTCCGTTTGATATTCTTTTTCCACGAAACACTGAAATAGGCAAAAAACAACAATTTGGGCTGGGCCTCTGGTTAATAGGTTAGTCCCAAAAACAATATAAAAGTGTATAAATAAGCCCATTAAACATCCAAAACAGAATATATAATAGCATGGAACAATGAAAAATTATAGATACGTTGGAGACGTATCGGAAGGCTATATTCGGACATCGGAAAGGTTTCGAGTGATTTGGGTATTTTTTGGAGTACCGGAGAGTTACGGGAATTCTCTAGGGAAGTAATGGGCCTTAATGGGCCATACGGGAAAGGAGAGAAGGGCCTCAAGGGTTGGCTGCGCCCCCCCCATGGGCTAGTCCGAATTGGACTAGGGAGGGGGCGGCGCCCCCCTCTTTCCTTCTCCCCCTTTTCCCCTTCCTTCTTCTCCTACTCCAACTAGGGAAGGGGGGAAACCTACTCCTACTAGGAGTAGGAATCCCTCTTGGGGTGCGCCATAGAGAGGGCCAGCCCTCCCTTCCTTCACTCCTTTATATATGGGGGAGGGGCACCCCAAAGGCACTCCAAGATTTGTCTTAGCCGTTTGCGGTGCCCCCTCCATAGTTTTCCACCTCGGTCATATTGTCATAGTGCTTAGGCGAAGCCCTGCATTGGTAACTTCATCATCACCATCACCACACCATCGTGTTGACGAAACTCTCCCTTGGTCTCAACTGGATCAAGAGTCCGAGGGACGTCACCGAGCTGAACATGTGTAGATCGCAGAGGTGCCGTGCGTTCGGTACTTGGATCGGTTGGATTGCGAAGACATTCGACTACATCAACCGCGTTACTAAACGCTTCCGCTTTTGGTCTATGAGGGTACGTGGACACACTCTCCCCTCTCATTGCTATGCATCCCTAGATAGATCTTGCGTGATCGTAGGCATTTTTTTTGAAATATTGTGTTCCCCAATAGTGGTATCAGAGCCAGGTTTATGCGTAGATGTTATATGCACGAGTAGAACACAAAGGAGTTGTGGGCATGAGTATATACATATTGCTTGCCGTCACTAGTTGTTTCTTGATTCGGCGGTATTGTTGGATGAAGCGGCCCAGACTGACATTATGCGTACGCTTACGCGAGACTGGTTCTACCGATGTGCTTCGCACACAGGTGGTTGGTGGGTGTCAGTTTCTCCAACTTTAGTTGAATCAGATTCAATGAACAAGGTTCTTTCTGAAGATCAAAAAGCAATTACTATACCGCGTTGTGGTTTTTGATGCGTAGGTAAGAACGGTTCTTGCTCAACCCGTAGCAGCCACGTAAAACTTGCAACAACAAAGTAGAGGACGTCTAACTTGTTTTTGCAAGGCATGTTGTGATGTGATATGGTTAATACATGATGCTAAATTTTATTGTATGAGATGATCATGTTTTGTAACACAGTTATTGGCAACTGGCAGGAGCCATATGGTTGTCGCTTTATTGTATGAAATGCAATCGCCATGTAATAGCTTTACTTTATCACTAAGCGGTAGCGATAGTCGTAGAAGCAATAGTTGGCGAGACGACAACGATGCTTTGATGGAGATCAAGGTGTCAAGCCGGTGACGATGGTGATTATGACGGTGCTTTGGAGATGGAGATCAAAGGCACAAGATGATGATGGCCATATCATATCACTTATATTGATTGTATGTGATGTTTATCCTTTATGCAGCTTATTCTGCTTAGTTCGACGATAGCATTATAAGATGATCCCTCACTAAATTTCAAGGTATAGGTGTTCTCCCTGAGTATGCACCATTGCTATAGTTTGTCGTGCCGAGACACCACATGATGATCGGGTGTGATAAGCTCTACGTTCACATACAACGGGTGCGAGCCAGTTTTGCACACATGGAATACTCGGGTTAAACTTGATGAGCCTAGCATATGCAGATATGGCCTCGGAACACTAAGGCCAAAAGGTCGAGCGTGAATCATATAGTAGATATGGTCAACATAGCGATGTTCACCATTGAAAACTACTCCATCTCACATGATGATCGGACATGGTTTAGTTGATATGGATCACGTGATCACTTAGATGATTAGAGGGATGTCTATCTAAGTGGGAGTTCTTAAGTAATTTGATTAATTGAACTTTAATTTATCATGAACTTAGTACCTGATAGTATTTTGCATGTCTATGTTGTTGTAGATAGATGGCCCGTGCTTTTATTTCGTTGAATTTTAATGCGTTCCTAGAGAAAACTAAGTTGAAAGATGATGGTAGCAACTACACGGACTGGGTCCGTAACTTGAGGATTATCCTCATTGCTGCACAGAAGAATTACGTCCTGGAAGCACCGCTAGGTGACAAACCCGCTGCAGGAGCAACGCCAGATGTTGTGAACACTTGGCAGAGCAAAGCTGATGACTACTCGATAGTTCAGTGTGCCATGCTTTACGGCTTAGAACCGGGACTTCAGCAACATTTTGAATGTCATGGAGCATGTGAGATGTTCCAGGAGTTGAAGTTAATATTTCAAGCAAATGCCCGAATTGAGAGATATGAAGTCTCCAATAAGTTCTATAGCTGCAAGTTGGAGGAGAATAGTTTTGTCAGTGAACATATACTCAGAATGTCTGGCTACCACAACCACTTGACTCAATTGGGAGTTAATCTTCCTGATGATAGTGTCATTGACAGAGTTCTTCAATCACTGCCACCAAGCTACAAGAGCTTCATGATGAACTATAATATGCAAGGGATGGATAAAACGATTCCTGAGCTCTTCACAATGCTGAAGGCTGCGGAGGTAGAAATCAAGAAGGAGCATCAGGTGTTGATGGTTAACAAGACCACCAGTTTCAAGAAAAAGGGTAAGGGAAGAAGGGGAACTTTAAGAAGAACAACAAGCCAGTTGCTGCTCAAGTGAAGAAACCCAAGTCTAGAACTAAGCCTGAGACTGAGTGCTTCTACAGCAAAGGAACTGGTCACTGGAAGCGGAACTACCCCAAGTATTTGGCGGAGAAGAAGGATGGCAAAGTGAAAGGTATATTTGGTATACATGTTATTGATGTGTACCTTACTAATGCTCACAGTAGTGCCTAGGTATTTGATACTGGTTCAGTTGCTAACATTTGCAACTCAAAATAGGGGCTATGGATTAAGCGAAGATTGGCTAAGGACGAGGTGACGATGCACGTAGGAAATGGTTCCAAAGTCGATGTGATCGCTGTCGGCATGCTACCTCTACATCTACCTTCGGGATTAGTTTTAGACCTAAATAATTGTTATTTGGTGCCAACGTTGAGCATGAACATTATATCTGGATCTTGTTTGATGCGAGACGGTTATTCATTTAAATCAGAGAATAATGGTTGTTCTATTTATATGAGTAATATCTTTTATGGTCATGCACCCTTGATGAGTGGTCTATTTTTACTAAATCTTGATAGTAATGATACACATATTCATAATATTGATGCCAAAAGATGCAAAGTTGATAATGATAGTGCAACATTTTTTGTGGCACTGCTGTTTAGGTTGTATTGGTGTAAAGCGCATGAAGATACTCCATACTGATGGGCTTTTGGAATCACTTGATGCTTGCGAACCATGCCTCATGGGCAAAGATGACTAAAACTCCGTTCTCCGGAACAATGGAGCGAGCAACAGACTTGTTGGAAATAATACATAGGGATGTATGTGGTCCGATGAGTGTTGAGACTCGCGGCAGGTATCGTTATTTTCTGACCTTCACATATGATTTGAGCAAATATGGGTATATCTACTTGATGAAACATAAGTCTGAAACATTTGAAAAATTCAAAGAATTTCAGAGTGAAGTGGAAAATCATCGTAACAAGAAAATAAAGTTTTTGCGATCTGATCGTGGAGGAGAATATTTGAGTTACGAGTTTGGTCTTCATTTGAAACAATGCGGAATACTTTCGCAACTTACACCACCTGGAACACCATAGCGTAATGGTGTGTCCGAACATCATAACCACACTTTATTAGATATGGTGCGATCTATGATGTCTCTTACCAATTTATCACTATCATTTTGGGGTTATGCATTAGAGACAACTGCATTCACATTAAATAGGGCACCATCGAAATCCGCTGAGACGACACCTTATGAACTGTGGTTTGGCAAGAAACCCAAGTTGTCGTTTCTTAAAATTTGGGGCTGCGATGCTTATGTGAAAAAAAAACTTCAACCTGATAAGCTCGAACCCAAATCGGAGAAATGTGTCTCCATGGGATACACAAAAGAGACTGTTGGGTACACCTTCTATCACAGATCCGAAGGCAAGATATTCATTACTAAGAATGGATCCTTTCTAGAGAAGGAGTTTCTCTCGAAAGAAGTGAGTGGGAGGAAAGTAGAACTTGATGAGGTAACTGTACCTGCTCCCTTATTGGAAAGTAGTATATCACATAAATCAGTTCCAGTGATTCCTACACCAGTAAGTGAGGAAGCTAATGATGATGATCATGAAACTTCTGATCAAGTTACTACCGAACCTCGTAGGTCAACCAGAGTAAGATCCACACCAGAGTGGTACGGTAATCCTGTTCTGGAAGTCATATTACTTGACCATGACGAACCTACAAACTATGAGGAAGCGATGATGAGCCCAGATTCCGCAAAATGGCTTGAGGCCACAAAATCTGAGATGGGATCCATGGATGAGAACAAAGTGTGGACTTTGGTTGACTTGCCCAATGATCGGCAAGCCATTGAGAATAAATGGATATTCAAGAGGAAGACGAATGCTGATAGTAGTGTTACTATCTACAAATCTTGATTTGTCGCAAAATGTTTTCGACAAGTTCAAGGTGTTGACTACAATGAGATTTTCTCACTCGTGTCGATTCTTAATAGTCTATCAGAATCATGTTAGCAGTTGCCGCATTTTATGAAATCTGGCAAATAGGATATCAAAACTACATTCCTTAATGGATTTATTAAAAAAGAGTTGTATATGATGCAACCAGAAGATTTTGTCAATCCTAAAGATGCTAACAAAGTGTGCAAGCTCCAGCGATCCATCTATGGATTGGTGCAAGCTTCTCGAAGTTGGAATATACGCTTTGATATGTTGATCAAAGCATATAGTTTTATACAGACTTGCGGTGAAGCCTGTATTTACAAGAAAGTGAGTGGGAGCACTATAGCCTTTCTGATAAGTATATGTGAATGACATATTGTTGATCGGAAATGATGTAGAATTTTCTGGAAAGCATAAAGGAGTGTTTGAAAGGAATTTTTCAAAGAAAGACCTCGATGAAGCTACTTACATATTGAGCATCAAGATCTATAGAGATAGATCAAGACGCTTGATATATTTTCAATGAGTACATACCTTGACAAGACTTTGAAGTAGTTCAAAATGGAACAGTCAAAGAAGGAGTTCTTGCCTATGTTGCAAGGTGTGAAGTTGAGTAAAGACTCAAAACCCAACCACGACATAAAATAGAAAGAGAATGAAAAGTCATTCACTATGCCTCAGTCATAGGTTCTATAAAGTATGCTATGCTGTGTACCAGACCTATTGTGTACTTCACCATAAGTTTGGATCCAAGAGTGGATCACTAGACAGCGATCATAAATATCCTTAGTGGAATAAGGAAATGTTTCTCGGTTCTGGAGGTGACAAAGAGTTTGTCGTAAAGAGTTACGTCGGTGCAAGCTTTGACACCGATCTGGATGACTCTAAGTCTTGATCTAGATACATATTGAAAGTGGGAGCAATTAGCTAGAGTAGCTCCGTGCAAAGCATTGTAGACATAGTAAATTTGCAAAACACATATGGCTCTGAATGTGGCAGACCCGTTGAGTCAATTTCTCTCACAAGAAAAACATGATCACTCTTTGGGTGTTAATCACATAGCGATGTGAACTAGATTGTTGACTCTAGTAAACCCTTTGGGTGTTAGTCACATGGAGATGTGAACTAATCACATAAAGATGTGAACTATTGATGTTAAATCACATGACGATGTGAGCTAGGTTATTGAATCTAGTGCAAGTGGGAGACTGA
Source organism: Triticum urartu (assembly GCF_003073215.2). Lineage (NCBI taxonomy): Eukaryota > Viridiplantae > Streptophyta > Magnoliopsida > Poales > Poaceae > Triticum > Triticum urartu. Next base: position 635,480,751 of record NC_053023.1, read on the forward strand.
AGGAAATATGCCCTAGAGGCAATAATAAAGTTGTTATTTATATTTCCTTATATCATGATAAATTTTTATTATTCATGCTAGAATTGTATTAACCAGAAACTTAGTACATGTGTGAATACATAGACAAATAGAGTGTCCCTAGTATGCCTCTACTTGACTAGCTCGTTAATCGAAGATGGTTAAGTTTCCTAGCCATGGACATGTGTTGTCATTTGATGAACATGATCAAATCATTAGAGAATGATGCGATGGACAAGACCTATCCATTAGCTTAGCATAATGATCATTCAGTTTTATTGCTACTACTTTTTTCATGACTTATACATGTTCCTCTGACTATGAGATTATGCAACTCCCGAATACCAGAGGAACACCTTGTGTGCTATCAAACATCACAATGTAGCTGGGTGATTATAAAGATGCTCTACAGGTGTCTCCGATGGTGTTTGTTGGGTTGGCATAAATCGAGATTAGGATTTGTCACTCTGTCTATCGGAGAGGTATCTCTGGGCCCTCTCGGTAATGTACATCACTATGAGCCTTGCAAGCAATGTGACTAATGAGTTAGTTGCGGGATGATACATTACGGAACAATTAAAGAGACTTGCCGGTAACGAGATTGAACTAGGTATGATGATACCGACGATCGAATCTCGGGCAAGTAACATACCGATGACAAAGGGAACGACGTATGTTGTTATGCGGTTTGACCGATAAAGAACTTCGTAGAATATGTAGGAGCCAATATGAGCATCCAGGTTCCGCTATTGGTTATTGACCGGAGATGTGTCTCGGTCATGTCTACATAGTTCTCGAACCCGTAGGGTCCGCACGCTTAACGTTCGATGACGATTTGTATTATGAGTTATGCGATTTGATGTACCGAAGGTTGTTCAGAGTCCCGGATGAGATCACGGACATGACGAGGAGTCTCGAAATGGTTGAGACGTAAAGATCGATATATTGGAAGGCTATATTCGGACATCGTAAAGGTTCCGAGTGATTCGGGTATTTTTTGGAGTACCGGAGAGTTACTGGAATTCGTCGGGGAAGTAATGGGCCTTAATGGGACATACAGGAAAGGAGAGAAGGGCCTCAAGGGGTGGCTGTGCGCCCCCCATGGGCTGGTCCGAATTGGACTAGGGAGGGGGCGGCGCCCCCCTTTTTCCTTCTCTCCCTCTTCCCCTTCTTCTCCTACTCCTACTAGGAGTAGGAATCCCCCTTGGGGCGCGCCATAGAGAGGGCCGGCCCTCCCCTCCTCCACTCCTTTATATACGGGGGAGGGGGCACCCCAAAGGCACTCCAAGATTTGTCTTAGCCATGTGCGGTGCCTCCTCCACAGTTTTCCACCTCAGTCATATTGTCGTAGTGCTTAGGCAAAGCCCTGCGTCGGTAACTTCATCATCACCGTCACCACGCTGTCGTGCTGACGAAACTGTCCCTCGGCCTCAACTAAATCAAGAGTCCGAGGGACGTCACCGAGCTGAATGTGTGCAGATCACGGAGGTGCCGTGTGTTCAGTACTTGGATCGGTTGGATCGCAAAGATGTTCGGCTACATCAACCGCGTTACTAAACGCTTCCGCTTTCAGTCTACGAGGGTACGTGGACACACTCTCCCCTCTCGTTGGTATGCATCCCTAGATAGATCTTGCGTGATCGTAGGAATTTTTTTTGAAATACTGTGTTCCCCAACACTTTGTAGAATATGTAGGAGCCAATATGGGCATCCAGGTTCCGCTATTGGTTATTGACTGGAGAGGTGTCTCGGTCATGTCTACATAGTTCTCGGACCCGTAGGGTCCGCACGCTTAACGTTTGTTGACGTTTTGGTGACCGAATGTTGTTAGGAGTCCTAGATGAGATCATGGACATGACGAGGAGTCTCGAAATGGTCGAGAGGTAAAGATGGATATATAGGACGATGGTATTTGGACACCGGAAGTGTTTCAGGACGTACTGGGAAGGAATTGGGTCACCGGAAGGGGTTCCGCCCCCCGTCCCCAGCAAGATATTGGCCTTATGGGCCAAAGGAGGGGACAAACCAGCCCACAAGGGGGCTGGTGCACCCCCACCCTTGTTTGGCCAGCCCTAGGGAAGGAAAATGGGGAGGGCTAGCCCCTCCTGCCTTTCCCTCTCATGGGAGAAAGGAAAAGGGGGTACCACCCTCCCTTGCCTTTCCCCGCACTCCAAATGAGGAAAGAGGGAGGCACCGCTTGGGAGGGACCCCAAGTAGGATTCCTCCTACTTGGGCACCTCCTTTGGCTGCTCCTCCCTCCCTCCCACCTATATATATGTGGGAGGGGGACACCTAGCACACAACAGACAATTGCCTTGCCTTGTGCGGCGCCCCCTCCATCGTTTACACCCCCGGTCATATTTTCGTAGTGCTTAGGCGAAGCCCTGCGAGGATCACTTCACCATCATCGTCACTACGCCGTCGTGCTGACGGAACTCATCTACTACCTTGATGTCTTGCTGGATCAAGAAGGCGAGGGACGTCACCGAGTTGAACGTGTGAAGAACGCGGAGGTGCTGTGCGTTCGGTACTTGATCGGTTGAAGCGCGAAGAAGTTTGACTACATCAACCACGTTAAGAAATGCTTCCGCTTACGGTCTACAAGGGTATGTAGACACACTCTCCCCCTCGTTGCTATGCATCTCCACGGATAGATCATTGTGTGTGCATAGAATTTTTTTGTTTTCCGTGCAACGATTCCCAACAGTAATAATAATAGATGCAGGCTGGAGTTGGTCTACTTTGTCTCGGACGTGATGCCTGTAATTTGTTCACCCACCATATGTTATGTGCTCAAGAGAGAAGCCTCTAGTGAAAATTATGGCCCCCGTGTCTACTTTTATCATATATATACATAAACACAAAAATACCTTGCTGCAATTTTACTTATTTTATTTTGTTTTGTAGTTTATCCTATTACCTATCACAACTGGGACCCACCAGCTATATCTTCGTACGCAAGGAAGTGCGTTCGTATTACGGGCAAAAAATGATTCTCCCCCCTGACAACTGGGACCCTCCAGCTATATCTTAGCACGGAAGGAAGTGCCTCCTTATCCTCCCTGCCAGCTGGGACCCACCGGGTCGAACCGTACGTCGGGTTATCTGTCTGGTCACGATCGTGTACGTACATACTGGTCGATCGGTCTCTCTGCAGCGATGAACCGTGTCCGAATAAGGAGATGCACGTGTTGTAGTAGAGGCGCGAACGTAGCATGTCACGCAGTCCCGTCTATATATATCGTGTACACGTACGTACAACCAGGCCGCAAGAAATTAAATACGGCTACATACATACATAAAGGCGGGGTCTCGCATGCGTACTCGCGCATACATACGGCCAGGGCTCGTGTACATGGAGAGGCAACGGACGACAGCAACGTCGTCCTATTCATCGGTAGCTAACCGGCTAGGTCGGAACGGAGGAAACAATATCGTCTTCACTGTGAGCCAAGTGACTGGGTCGGAATGTGTCCTGTTCATCGGGAGTGAAGCCACTGGGTCGGAATGCATCCTATTCGGGAGCCAACCGGCTTGGACGGAACAACCGAAACAAGGTCTGGCGTACCACAGAACGGAGGAAACGAGCCTTCTGCCTGACCGCGTACGGTCGAAATAGGGACATGTTCATCGGGAAGGATCTGGCATACCGCAAAACGGTGGAAACAGACTTCTATTCGAGCTCCTACGGTCGAATGGGGTCCTATTGATCGGGAGGGATGTGGCGTACCGCAAAACAGAGGAAACAGACTTATCTTCGACCTCCTACGGTCGAAATGGTGGTCCTGTTCATCGGGAGGGGTGTGGCGTACCACAAAATGGGACTCCACGGGCTACTGTTCATCCACCGTCGAGTTCCTCCAACCTCCACCTGCTACTATTCATCCATCGTCTCCACCCTGCACCAGACACTGTTCATCCAAGGGCTACTGTTCATCCAACCTCCACCGGCTTCAGTTCAACCAGCTTCCACAGGGTCCTTTTCATCCACCCCCAACCGGCTGGGGTGTGTGGCGGCCTCCTTGGGCTCCTGTTCATCCAGCAGCAACCGCGTACTATATACTACGGGGTCATGTTCATCCAGCGGCAACTGCCTATACACACGGTTGGGGTCCTATTCATCCAACCCCCCACTGGGAACTGTTCATCCACAGCCAACCCAACCGGCTCGACTCACACCACATCTCAACTCGTTCTACGTATTGCACGCGCGACAGTAATGGGCACTGTTCATCTAGAGGCAACCCAACCGGCTAGCTTCGTCTCGCACGGGGGTTCGATCAGCTTCAGTAAGCATGCAGCAACAACGATCAATCAGGTTCGGTTAGCAGCGTAGGAGTCTCAGTCAGGTTCAATTAGGAGCAAAGGGGTCGATCGATCGGCTTCAGTACGTAGCAGGAGGAGATCGCTCGGGTTCAGTTGCAGGGCCCATACTTGTTACTTCTTAAATACAGGAAGAAAAGAACAAAACAAAGTGGCGCGTGCCCCCGCAGCAGTTCGCGAGGACGGGCCCATGGTGCTCTCCTGGGCTCAGCCAGATACCTCCTCATGCTTCACTGGAGCGCGGCGACGAGATGACCCGCTGCCACCCTCGAAACGGGCGCGGCGGCTGGTCATAGCCGCCACTACTGGAGCTGTCGCCGGAGGAGGAGCCGCCGTAGCTGGATGAGTCACGGCCAGTGTCGGTGTCAAAACCGGCGGATCTCAGGCAGGGGGTCCCGAACTGTGCGTCTAAGGTTGATGGTAACAGGAGACAGGGGACACGATGTTTACCCAGGTTCGGGCCCTCTCTATGGAGGTAATACCCTACTTCCTGCTTGATTGATCTTGATGAATATGAGTATTACAAGAGTTGACCTACCACGAGATTGTAATGGCTAAACCCTAGAAGTCTAGCCTGTATGACTACGGTATTGAGTATATCCTTTCCGGACTACATCCTCCAGTTTATATAGACACCGGGGGGATCTAGGGTTACATAGAGTCGCTTACATAAGATGGAATCTTCATAGTTGTTCGCCAAGCTTGCGTTCCATGCCAAGGAGAGTCTTATCCAGACACGAGTACAGTCTTCGGTCTTCATATCTTCACAACCCATCAGTCTGGCCCATAGATAACAGGTCGGACGCCCGAGGACCCCTTAGTCCAGGACTCCCTCAGTAGCCCCTGAACCTGGCTTCAATGACAAGGTATCAGACGCGTTGTGCTGTCTTCGACATTGCAAGGCGGGTTCCTCCTTCCGGACTCCCGAATAGTCTCCAGACGAATTGATCGTGTCCGGACCTGTAACACACACAGCACACAACCGCAGAGAGAATATAATAACACACGAGTCCAATCTGCTGACAACTTTAGTAATGTGACGTCACGCCTGTCCGGTCATAATTTTGAACCGTTTTTCGCCCCATGTTTCGAGATGCGGTTGTCATTGGCACGTCTTGTCAAAGCAGAGATCGTGTCCCCTTATTATGGGATTCTCATCAACACGGGCATGGGTAACCCAACCATGCCGTTTACACAGCCCTTGGGAGCAGGTGAATTTTAAGGCGAATGGGGGGGCGTTCGATATTCACCGCCCTTATAAGGAGATAAGATTCTCCTTCTTCTCCCACGTTTTCTTCCTGCCTCTCCGTTTTTGAGCTCCAACGCCCAAGTTCCCATTTCCCTGTCTCGAGAAAGCACTCAACCATGTACGGATCCGGAGGTCAAGGCAAATGGACGGCCTCCTTTGTTAAGGAGGAGGACATCGCCAAGCTTCGGGCGGCCGGGTACCTGGCGAAGGAAATCGCCCACCGTCTTCCAGCCCGGGGACAAATCATCCCCACACCGAAGCCCAACGAGAGGGTAGTGTTCATCCCTCATTTCCTTCGCGGGCTAGGGTTTCCACTCCACCCCTTCGTCCGCGGGATAATGTTCTACTACGGGATAGACTTCCACGATCTATCCCCGAACTCCTTCCTCAATATCTCGGCGTTCATCATCGTGTGCGAGACCTTCCTCCGCATCCACCCCCACTTCGGGATGTGGCTCAAAACCTTCAACGTGAAGCCCAAGGTGGTGGACAGACAACACGCAGAGTGCGGGGGCGCCATGGTGAGCAAGCTCACCAATGTCTCTTGTCCAAAAGGCACATTCGTGGAATCTTTCAAGGAATGGCAGAAGCTATGGTTCTACATCATCGAACCCCGCGACGCCACCTGGGCCGCGGCTGCCGAATTCAACTCCGACGCCCCCGTGCGGCTCACCTCCTGGGTTGAGAAGAGACCAAACTGGTGTTCGTCAGACGAGCTGATTGCGCTGCAAACGCGTATCCAAAGTATGATCGATAGGGAC